>NC_057800.1:16496446-16506849 GCF_018294505.1 Triticum aestivum
TACGTATCGGTCTTCCTTCTCCATCTATCAATGGTTGTTTAGGTGTGAAATTAATCCTATTAACCTTGATTAGACCATTGTACTGAATATGCGAAGAATCTAAACTAGCCAGTGACTACCATGATAAAAGTTGTACTGGATAAGTTAGTTTTGCTGAGAACTGAACATGGGTCAAATTAGTATTAGGTTAATCAAGTTGTTTCAATTGGTATTAGCAGTCATGACTCGCTTTTGACCACTTAGCCGAACCATCCTTGCTTGAATTACACACGTTTCTAAGCTTTTGAGGTTCAATTGCCATGTGGCCATGAATATGACCCAGAAATTGGATATGTGACCAAGAAATACAGCCACTGTACTTTCTCCAGGCATTCTCTCGTCAACCAGGAAATCACTTTTCTGTACAAGTAAAATACTTTTCAAACTACGCCAAAAATTAACCATTATCTTTTTCTTGGCCATCTGTGATGCATGCTTGATCCGGTTAAAAAGAAGATGACAACAAGTGCTTGATGTAATCTCATCAGTATAACATCTGCCGCAATTAATTTCTTGATATTTCCAACACTGACAAAGACAAGGTACTATAGACACATAGTGATCTACTCCAACGACTTGGCAATCCTTTCTATTTCAAGTTCTGGCTCATGTATCTATGTAATTGGTTGCAGGTCATCGCTACTACCTCTCCGAAGGCCCTGGCAAGTACGTGTTGCTACCAAGGAAAATATGCTTTCTCATCATTTTTGCAGCATGCATTAGAAAGTTCAAAGTTTATATCCTCGAATAAATTTCTTCATGAGTAAGTGGTGCCTCTTGGTTCATCTACTTTGTAGTTATGACCTTCAGGTGTCTCTCAATTTTAAATTGTGCACTAATCATGTGATTTATTAAAAAATATTGGCTACACAGAGGTGCATCAGGGTGACCATCCACCATTGTTTCTTCGAAAGCACGCGGCAGAGGCACCCACACCCGCGGTTCAGCAAGATCTACATTTCCAACAACTACACCAAGGACTGGGGCATATACGCCATATGCACCTGCGTCGAAGCTCAGGTAACTCATATAGGTGTACTATTTCATATGCTGGCAACCCACACACTTTGAAACAGTCAATGTCTAATGAATCAGTACCTGCATTTGCAAATTGTATCCCAGCGTAACATATATGGAGGACAGAAGACGACTGCTTTCAAATACATGCCGGAGAAGGTACCTGCATATTCACACATAATGAGATGAGATTGAGCATTTGCATATATCTTACTTACATGTACTGATGAATACTACTGCAGGCTGCCGACAGAGAAGAGACGACAGCAGGAGCAGAGCCTCTCTCCTGCAAGGCCTTAGGCATCTTCTTACAATGCCCATACATATTGCATATTCATATTATTATTTTCTGACAAACTCGCCTTTTCATGGCTGGCTCAAGGTCATTTTGGGAGAAAAATCCTACTAAAATGTTTGTTATAGTTGGCAGTCCAGTGATTCCAGCTTATTTGTCTAATTTGATGTAGGAAATGGATTTTTTTGAGTTTGAGTTCTCAGTAATGCTTGTTGCCTCCCGTTGTGATTCTAGGTTGAACTTGCCAAGATGCTACTAAATAAGGGCAGGGGCACTTGATGCTACTAAATAAGGGCAGGGGCACTTGTTTGAATACTGGTCAGAACCCGGTGTTGATGACGACAAGAAGAAAAGCTTCTTTGACAAGGTGTTTCTTTGATTTTATCCTTGAAATGTTTCATTATTCTGTTGGATGAATGATGGATCTCATACTTGCCAGGGACATCTACTACTAAACTACCAAAGATATATTAGTTACTTTATTGTGACAGGTTTTTATGAAGTCAACGACATTTCATATGCATAAGTGTGTACGAAAATAAAGATTGTTCTTTTCCTACTAAAGTTTTCATTGCGCAGGTTTGCCGACTTAATTCAAGCTATCCTGCTGGACTGACATCATACATCCAGAATGCCAAAAGGCTGTTGGCAGATTCCAAGTCTGGACAAAATCCATACGATGGTTTCACGCCTTCGGTTAGTCTTGTCATGCACCATATTTTCATGAATTTGTTGGGTTGTTTGAAATGAGCCTTTTTGTGTTGTATGTGATCTAAATATTCAATTCAGAACACCCATTTGCTCTTTTTTCCCACTATGAACTATTGTGAACTGATATGCCTTACCTATCTGAAAGTAGTACATGGTGTTAATAAATGAACTACATTTTCAGGTACCATGACTTGAGTTCTTAATAGAAAACTTACATCTAAGTACTGGTGTTCTTCTTTCCCTTCATTAGCTGTAATATTGGTTAGGGGAGTAAGAACAAAATATTGTCCAGAGCAAATCCAGATGAGTTTACTGAATGCTAGCCAGAGTATTGCTATTAATGACTATATCAAGAAGTGCTTTATACTTTTGCTTTGATCTCTTTTTGGGTTACAAGCATGCTCACCGAATGTTCATGAAAATGTTAAAGCCAGGGAGTGTATACTCAAGTCTAAAGCATCCTATCAATCTGTGCTATCTTTGGATAATAATTTAATTGTGCTTTTGGTCATATATCACTACAGGTTATCGTTGGAAAGTCTAAAAGTTGCACAGGAAGATCTCGGCAAATACTTTCAGCCCCAAAGTAACAAAGGTGAGGACCTAAACTGGTGGTACTGGCCTACCTTTCCTTCAAGGAATGCCCAGCGGACCTGAAAGATGGTATCGGCAGTTTGATAATTACAGCCCCAATGGTGCTCTGAGCTCTTTGAACTCGGTCAATGTGGGACCCTTTTGACAGGAAGTATGGGAAATATTTCGTTGCTGCTGCAGTTGACCTATGCTAAAATGCTGGTGTTAATAACCATGTAATTGTGTATTTCATTTCTTTTTCTGCAAAGTCATTCGTTGTCACTACTGAAGAGCTGATTGGGATACGAGTAAGGCTGAGCATGAGCTTCTTAAATCTGCTGAAGAGCTGATTGTGTGTAATACTAAAACTGCAATGCACATACTTTTATTTTACATGGTTATATATAAAGCGGGGCAAAAGCCTTTTTTGGTATAGTCTTTGAGCTAATATGTTTTAACTTCTGAGCAGAAAGTGTGGAATTTGGCAAGTTATGATGTCTGCGCAATGGAGTTGTTTGCAGCATTTTGATGTCAAATTTCTATGTATATTACACACAGCGTGTTTGTGATTGCTAATTCGGTCATCCTTAAGACCAAAAAAGGCATCGGAAGGGGTGCCCACCTGGCACCGCCCATGAGCATCCCAGGCAGAGATTCCCAACAATCTTTTGTTTGTTTACATTCTCCATTTAATGATATATGCATGCATAACTAACCATTTTTGTTTGTTTTATAAGAATTTCACATGAGTATTCCTACACATAGATGAATATCCTCCTGATGCTAATCAAGGATTTGATATTCCATCAGCTTTGGTTAACTTGTGCGAGCTAATTCTAGGAAAAGATAATCCGCAATGGATCCAATGTTTGTCTCACATATGCTAGAAAAATTTTCAAGGTAAATATAGTATATTTACTACCTTGAGTTTTAGATGAATTATTATGTGATGCAGGAAGATAATGTTATGAAATCATACACATCAGTGTTGAATGTTCCCTTGACCCTTAACAGCGCATCCTCATGTCACAGGACTCACGGCTCAAGTCGTCATTGTTGTGCTCCTGCAATTGTTCGCTAACAGTATTTATTTTGCTTATTCCTTGCGCCACAAGTATGTTTTGCAAAGTATTCATGTACTCCTGCAATTTAAATTTCTGGATTTAGTGATGGCACTGTGCAAAACAAGTTTTATTATTAATAGATTTGGGTTCATAGCATGGAACCCTTAACACATATGACATTAATGTTCTCTATTTATGGATCTTGCATTGGTTTGGTTGAATAATTTTGACGACATAAATCTTTTTCGATTAGGACAATCACTTTTTGTTGTTGGTCTGACCACACCTTCTTCCTTACCCCATTATTATCGCAATAACAACTGAGGCCAGTCACTGCGATTTCTCCTTTTGTTGCCACATAGCTCATCCAACATGACCGAGTAAGTTTCTTCGTTGTTTTCTCAAACACCTGTCTGCCATTATTTTAGAAGTAAGAGTGTTAATTATGCTACCTCCTGTTCTTATGAGAAAATATTAAAATCCTAAGAATTATATCATTTAAGGTTTGGCGAAAGACAAAAATATATAATAGGTAAATAAAGCCTAGTTCATCACTGAAATAATTTTGAATATCAATGAAGTAAAGCTATGTTGTATGCTGCCAATAACATTTTATAATTCTTTGGTAACATCACTGAAAACTGATTTGTCTTCTCTAATTTATTACAGTTAGCTTTGTTTCAGATTGGCTGTTAATAGAAAACGTTCATTATTTGCATCAGCTATAAGTTTACATCATGCCAATAACAGTAACAAAAATAGTATGATGCAAATTCAGGTGATGATCAGCCAAGAGGCTGTTGATGAGATGAATGACACCAGAGGGACGCATAGGCCGCTGCGAAAACAGAGGTGAACAGGAGGAGCAAAGACAACATCTCTTGCGTTGCTGTAAACATCCGCTGCTAGCAGAGCTTTAGCCGGTGAACAGGAGGAGCAAAGACGACAACTACTCTGTCATCTTCCACTGCCTGGCCGAGCTTCAACTTGCCAGCCCCTCAAATGTAACAATTGGTTCTATGCCAGATTTGTTTTACAATTTTCTGTTGTTATTTGTACGATATGGTCTTTAATCTGGTCGGGAATAACCCACCACACAAGGGGATTAAGATCTTTAAAATATTCTTGTTTGTTTTGTTATCAGCTGTAAATTCTATTGCAAGTTCCTTGCTTATATGTGCATGTTCGTCAGCAATTAGAGAAAAAAAGGATGAAAGGGTCGCTTGCCAATTTAGCACCGCAAAACTTTCTTTCAGGAGGCGCCACCGGGTGGCGCCCCAACCCCTAGTAGGAGTTACGCCACACAACGCAGGCCGTTGGTGGCTGGATACCTTGTGGATAGACATGTGCATAAGATAGAAGTTATGTCGGGTCACTAGTAGAAAAAGGGTCAAACGTGAAGCACATTAGTGCCGGTTTGTATTTGAGCCGGCACTAATGTATATATTAGTGCCGGTTCCAATGGCTAGCCGGGCCGCTTTCATTAGTACCGGTTCGTGGCGAACCTTTAGCACCGGTTCGTGCCACGAACCGGTACTAATGAGAGTGGTGGCAAGATGTTGTCAGACTGGGGCCCCTCCATCCCCTTTAGTACCGGTTCTTGGCACGAACCGGTACTAAAGGTCGTCCTACATAAACTCTTCGTCCACCCGAGCTCGCTCTGTTCTTCCCCTTTCTCCTCTCCTCTCTGTTCTTCCCCTCTTCCTCTCGAGCTCATCACACATTTTCCCCAAATTTTGTCAAGATTTGAAGGCCCCATCCATTGAAATGATCACAAAGGTTAGCAACTTTGTCCTTTCATCTCTCATTGCTAGATTTACTCTTGCAATGATTCGGATGTGGTATATATATTCTTTTTTAAAACTAGTTGCATTTCGTGTTTATGACAAATTATGCCCATCAAGTTGACATAGAAATTTTTTCTAGGAGGTATGTGAACCGGAAATTCCAACCGACCCTATTGTCAAGAGGTTAAATTTAGTTGAAAGAGAAAACGAGTACTTGAAAGAAAAATTGAAAAGAATTGAGGGGGAGAAGATGGAATTGGAGTTGCATGTTGCCGATGTCGTCGATGATCACAAGATCAAGATGGAGAAAATGCACTTGAAGATTAGAAAGATTAGAAAATATGCCATCGATAGTGAGGCTTGGTATCATTATGCTGTTGGATCCATTGTTACCTTAGTTGCGATCTTGATCGCATTTGTTGTTGCATTTAAATGCTTTAGCTAGAGAGTTATTTGTTTGTTGCATTTAAGTGTTGTATGAACTTTATGTATGAACTTGTATTAATTTGGTCTATTCGGTGTTGTGTAATGAATATGAGACGGCAATGGATGTACGATGACCGATGCTCTCCCCAGTTCGTTGAGGGCGTGCATACTTTTCTGATTGCGGCTGAGGCAAACAAGCGGGCGGATGGTTTTATGCCTTGTCCATGTGCTGGCTGTAAGAATGGTCACAATTACTCTACGTCAAGAACCATTCACGTCCACCTGTTTGAGTCCGGTTTCATGCCCCACTATAATGTTTGGACCAAGCACGGAGAAAGAGGGGTTATGATGGAAGACAATGAAGAAGAAGAGGACGACGACAGCTATCCTGGCCATGGGTTCCCTGAATACGATGATACAACAATGGGGGAAGAAGCTGAGCCGGTAATGCGGGAAGAAGCTGAGCCGGCAATGCGGGAAGAAGCTGAAGAAGAGGCATCAGATGAGCCCGTTGATGATCTAGGTCGGGCCATTGCCGATGCAAAGAGAAACTGCGCAAGTGATTTGGAGAAGAAGAAGTTGCAGCGCATGTTAGAGGATCACAAAAAATTGTTGTACCCGAATTGCGTAGGTGACAAGAAAAAGCTGGGCACCACACTGGAATTGCTGCAATGGAAGGCAGAGAATGGTGTATCTGACAAGGGATTTGGAAAGTTGCTGGTAATGATAAAGGATATGCTTCCAAAGGACAACGAATTGCCCGAGAGTATGTACGAAGCAAAGAAGGCTGTCTGCCCTCTAGGGTTAGAGGTGCAGAAGATACATGCATGCCCTAATGATTGCATCCTCTACCGCGGTGAGTACGAGGATTTGAACGCTTGCCCGGTATGTGGTGCATTGCGCTATAAGATCAGCCGCGATGACCCTGGTGATGTCGAGGGCCGGCGCCCCAGGAAGAAGATTCCTGCCAAGGTGATGTGGTATGCTCCTATAATACCACGGTTGAAACGTTTGTTCCAAAACAAAGAGCATGCCAAGGCGATGCGATGGCACATAGAAGACCGTAAGAAAGACGGAAAGTTGAGAGTACCCGCTGACGGGTCGCAGTGGAGAAAAATCGAAAGAAAGTACGGGAAGGAGTTTGCAGATGACGCAAGGAGCGTATGGTTTGGTCTAAGCGCAGATGGCATTAATCCTTTTGGGGAGCAGAGCAACAACCATAGCACCTGGCCTGTGACTCTATGTTTGTATAACCTTCCTCCTTGGTTGTGCATGAAGCGGAAGTTCATTATGATGCCAGTGCTCATCCAAGGCCCTAAGCAACCCGGCAACGACATTGATGTGTACCTAAGGCCATTAGTTGAAGAACTCTTACAACTGTGGAATGGAACAGGTGTACGTGCGTGGGATGAGCACATGAGGAAAGAATTTGACCTAAAGGCGTTGCTGTTCGTGACCATCAATGATTGGCCTACTCTCAGTAACCTTTCAGGACAGACAAACAAGGGATACCGTGCATGCACGCACTGTTTGGACGATACCGACAGTATATATTTGGCTAATAAGAATGTGTACCTGGGACATCGTCGATTTCTTCCGAGCAGGCATCCCGTAAGAAAGAAAGGCAAGCATTTCAAAGGTGAGGTGGATCACCGGACGAAGCCTCGCCACCGTACTGGTGCTGATGTACATGATATGGTCAAGGATTTGAAGGTGGTCTTTGGAAAGGGTCCTGGTGGACAACCTGTTTCGAATGACGCTGACGGACGCGCACCCATGTGGAAGAAGAAATCTATATTTAGGGGCCTGCCCTATTGGAAAGACCTCGAGGTCCGCTCCGCAATCGACGTGATGCACGTGACGAAGAATCTTTGTGTGACCCTGCTTGACTTCTTGGGCGTGTATGGGAAGACAAAAGATACACCTGAGGCACGGGAGGACCAGCAACGTATGCACGGAAAAGATGGCATACATCAGGGTCATGCAAGCTACGCTCTTACCAAAGAAGAGAAGGAAATCTTTTTTGAATGCCTGCTCAGTATTAAGGTACCGTCTGGCTTCTCGTCGAATATAAAGGGAATAATAAACATGGCAGAGAAAAAGTTCCAGAACCTAAAGTCTCATGACTGTCACGTGATTATGACGCAACTGCTTCCGGTTGCATTGAGGGGGCTTCTACCGGAAAACGTTCGATTAGCCATTGTGAAGCTATGTGCATTTCTCAATGCAATCTCTCAGAAGGTAATCGATCCAGAAATCATACCAAGGTTACAGAATGATTTGGTGCAATGTCTTGTCAGTTTCGAGTTGGTGTTCCCACCATCCTTCTTCAACATCATGACGCACGTCCTAGTTCACCTATGCGAAGAGATTAACATTTTGGGAGGTTCATGGAAGTCTTAAAGAAATATGTTCATAACCGTGCTAGGCCAGAAGGAAGCATCTCCAAGGGTCGTCAAAATGAGGAGGTCATTGAGTTTTGTATTGACTTTATTCCTGACCTTAAGCCGATTGGTGTTCCTGAATCGCGGCATAAGGGCAGACTGGATGGAAAAGGCACGCTAGGAGGGGAACAAATAATATGTATGGGCGGACATTCTCTCACTGAAGCACACTACACAGTTCTACAGAATTCCGCCTTGGTGGCTCCGTATATGGATGAACACAAGAATTTTCTACGCTCTAAACACCCGGAGCGGTTTGATGACTGGATTACACGTGAACAAACCAGGAGTTTCACTAGCTGGTTGCAAGCACGTACCATGCATGACACCTCTATTGAAGATGACCTGTACTTGCTATCCCAGTTACCATCTTTGAATATAATGGCTTTCAAAGGGTACGAGATAAATGGTAATACATTTTACACGATCGCCCAAGATAAGAAGAGCATCAACCAAAACAGTGGTGCCCGCTTTGATACAGAAACCAAGACGGGAAAGGAAACATATTATGGTTATATACAGGACATATGGGAACTTGACTATCGACGTGGTTTGAAGGTCCCTTTGTTTCGGTGCAAATGGGTCAATATGACACGAGGCAGGGTAACGGAAGACCCGCAGTACGGAATGACAACAGTGGATCTCAACAATCTTGCGTATGTAGACGAACCATTCATCCTAGCCAATGATGTGGCACAGGTTTTCTATGTGAAGGACATGTCTACCAAGCCAAGAAAAAGAAAAGATAAGGAAGCGAATGCATCGTACGATGAGCCAAAGCGGCACATAGTTCTTTTTGGGAAGAGAAACATCGTGGGAGTGGATAACAAGACAGACAAGTCAGAAGATTATGAAAAGTTTGATGAAATTGCTCCATTCACAGTGAATATTGACCCGAGCATCCCGTTAAATGATGAAGATTTTCCATGGCTACGACGCAAAGGGACACACGCGAAGAAAAAGTTTCACACCCAAAGATCTGCGATGTGATCGGCTTAACTATCATCACTTTCTTCTGTGTTTCACACCCAGGAGGGAATCGCTGTAATAGTTAGGGTAGCTAGTTATGTGTTTTGGCATTTGAAACACGAAGAAATTTTATGTGCAAGCAAATTCTTTCATGCATTTACTGATTTTTTCAGCTAAATGACCCTGAAATTGAAAAGCATTTCAAATGAACTCAGAAAAGGATGAAAGTTGGCATGGTATCATAATTTCACCCACATAGCATGTGTAAAAAAGTAGAGAGGGTTACCGCAAAACTGGATGCACTTCGTGTATAAAATGGACAATCTGTTTCGAAGTATCAGGGTTTCGGACAAAAACTCATCCGTTACAAAGTCATTTCATTTTTTAAATAACCTAAGCATTACCAAATTGAATATAATGATAAAACACACTAATATTAAATATAAGAAAAAAGAATCACTGAAAAATCTATTTTCAAAGTTAAGTTATTCACAAAAATAAATAAAGCAAAAAAATAAGAAAAAAAAGCCCACCTACTGGGCCACAGCGGCCTGCATACGACTAGAAACTCAAATTCAAGTTGGGCCAGGATGCAGGCCCGCTAGCCCAGTAGGCCCAACAGGGCATCGCAGAAGAGGTAGGCCCAGAAGGCCTACTTAAGAGAGGAGCTCGAGACAGCAGCGACGGCAGGGCTTATAAGCAGGTGCGAGTGCCCCTCGGCTAGCGAGGTGGGACTAAACTTTTGTGCCCCTCGCCTCGCAGCGCACACCCTTTAGTACCGGGTCGTGGCACCAACCGGTACTAAAGGGGGGGCCTTTAGTACCGGTTGGAGCCACCAACCGGTACTAAAGGGGGTCGCTTCCCGCCGCTTGGGCTAGCCAAAACAGACCTTTAGTACCGGTTGGTGGCTCCAACCGGTACTAAAGGTGGGTTCTATATAAGAAAACACTTCAAAATTTCGTCATTTTCTTATCTCTCCCTCTGCTTCTTCTCCTCTGCACCGTCGCCCGCCGCCCCCGCCGTCTCCATATCCCTCGTCGCCGCCCCGGCCCGTCACCGCCCCCGCCGCCGCCGCGTC
>NC_057800.1:16507280-16539935 GCF_018294505.1 Triticum aestivum
CGCCTCGCCGGCCAGTGAGCGCGCACACACACACATACATTTTTAGTTATAGATTTTTCTATTTTTTAGAAATTGTTAGACATTTTTCTGTTTTTTAGAAATAATTAGAAATGTTAGAATTGTTAGAATAGTTAGAAATGTTAGAATTGTTAGGAATGTTAGAATTGTTAGAATTTTTTCTGTTTTTTAGTTATAGAAATAGTTATAAAAAAGTTAGAATGGTTAGAAATTTTTCTGTTTTTTAGTTATAGAAATAGTTATAAAAAAGTTAGAAATTTTTCTTTTTTAGTTATAGAAATATTAGAAATGTTATAGAAATGTTAGTTATATATAGCATTGTTAGAAATGTTATAGAAATGTTAGAAATTTTAGTTATCAAAATCCAATCATTAAAAAAATGTTACTTTTTGCGGGCATATAGCTAGTATTTGTTGTCGACGATGCCCGGCCCGCATCCTCGCCGTCGACACGTCCGCGACGACGTCCAGCTGACCCATGTCTGGGACTGGGCTCCGCCGGGCTGGCACTGGGAGGTGCTGCCTGGAGGGGCGCGCCGCTTGATGAGGAACCCGGCCCCGGGTCCCGTCGTCGACCCTGATCTCGTTTGGTGGCGTTCGCGTGGGCCAGTTTCGTTGCGGAGGAAGCCGGCCCCGCCGGAGGTGGTACGTCGTCGTGTCAGGGAGGAGGACGAGCACGTCCATCGCTACATGGTTGCGTTAGAGGGCGGCAGGTTCTCCAATACCTGGCAGTTTCTTCAGGGATCTCACTTCAGCTATGATCCTGTGAGGGTTCCTTCTCTTTGGGTGTCCACCGCCCGCGCCGCACTTCAGCTATGAGCCAGTGATGTACTATTCAATATTATATATTATTCGAGACAATGTATTCGAGATTAAATCTATTATTCGAGACGATGTATTCGAGATTATATCTATTATTCGAGACGATGTATTCGAGATTATATCTATTATTCGAGACGATGTATTCGGACAATACCGACAGAGAGAGAGAACAGACCATGTTCGATATCATACGCGGGCCAGATGATGATCAGAATGAAGAAGATTTTGCCGGCTCCGAATTTCTAAACAACACCGGAGAGGGTGATATGATATTCGATCGCGACGACCGAATTGATGAAGTCATGAACTACGACGAAGAACATGTTGATCCTGAAACAACAAACACCGGCGAGGTATGTATATTTATATAAGCAGGAATCTGGTGATCATCGCATGTTTTAAATGAGTTGAAGATATATTAACGAATCGATCTTTCTTCTTTCAGCCATCCGGATCGAGCAAATCTTCAGGCAAAAGGACGAAACGAGGCCCGAACAAAAAGTTGAAGGAGGGCGTAAAGTACAATATCGAGGCATTCAAACCTAATGGCGAACCATTAGCGCCTAAGAAGATTGCGGACAAGTTCGTTCGTCAGTGCGGAGTTCTTGTGAAGGACCAACTCCCGATCTCCCTTCAAGAATGGAGAAAGCCAGCAAAGCCACGTCCAAATGTTACTTTTGTCGACGAGAATCAAAAAAACTGCTTTGGGATACTCTCATGGAACATTTCACCCTACCAGATCATTTCACAGAAGCAGATGTGCAGAAAGTCAAGGACGCTGCTTTTAGGAAGATGGCGGTTGCATTCAAGAACCACAAGAGAACGACGTGGGAGAAGTACGTCAAGGGAGGAAGGAAGACTCCAGTATTCGAGGGGATACTAGAGAATCAAAGTGCTCATTGGGACGATTTCATGAAATTCAAGGATTCAGAATTAGCTAAGGAACGGTCGAGAATAAACAAGAAGAATGCCGAAAAAAATGATAAGTTCCATAAGCTGGGGCCAGGTGGCTACGCGGTGGCAATGCCTAAGTGGGATAAGTCTGAGAAAGAGATGGAGGATGCAAATGTCACTCCGGTTACTAAGAGCTGGCCCCCTAGGTGCAAGACTTGGTTCTATGCGCATGGGGGGGAGTTGGACCCGAAGACAGGCAATGTTTCGACGAAGGCATGTCTGAACGGAGCCGACGATGCGATACTTGTTGCAATAGAAGAGGCTCGATCGGGGGTGTTCCAGCCCAACAGAGAGAACGACAAGCTTACGCGTGCCCTGGGAAATCCTGAACACCAGGGAAGAACACGAGGCAAGGGCGCTATTCCGTGGTATGAGGGGTTTTCGGACTGGAACGCCGACTACAGAACCCGTGCGAGAAAGAAGATTGCGGAGGAGAAGAAGAGGAAGATGGAGGAGGAGCAGAGGAAGCGGGACTATGAATGCCTTCAAGGCCTAGAAGCAAGTCAAGCGGAATTGGCAGTTAAATTCCAGCGGCAGCAGGAGCAGATCGACTCACTTAGCCAGCAAAGTGGGTCTCAGCAGCTGCAGCGGCTAGCAGATGATCCAGCATTGGATAGCACCCCCCCATCCATGCCGAGAAGCAGCGTGGGTTCCGCCCTGGGCGATGCAGTGCTGGATAGATACCCCATGGATGACATCACGGAGAACACTAATTGCGAGCTACACTTCAAAATGAAGAACATATCCATGAAGGTGGCGGACGCCGTTGCTTTTTCAAATTCCCCCGAGGCAACCTTCCATTGCAACCCGATTCCAGCGGGCTATGCTCGTGTCTTGGTTGATGAGGTGATGGACCCATATTCGGAGCTACAGCTTGACATTTCTGGAGGTGGCGACGAGCACACATTGGGAGAGGCCATACATCATGTCATCCTATGGAGAAAGGATTGCATCATCTTTCGAAGGCCACCGACACCGCGTCACCCGACTCCTCGTCGAAGTCCGCCACCGAGTCAACAGACTCCCGCTCCAAGTCCACCAACGCGTGAGGCCACTCCTCCTCCTCCAAGTCCGGCAAAGTGTCAGGCCACTCCTCCTCCAAGTCCAACACAGCGTCAGATGTCCACTCCTCCTCCAAGTCCGGCACAACCTCAGGCCACTCCTTCTCCAAGTCCGACACAGCTTCAGGCCACTCCTCCTCGTCCAACTCAGCCCCGTCAGCCGTCTCCGCCGCCTCAGCAATCGCAGAAGAGACACCCCGCAGCTATGGTGCGTAGTGGTACGAGTCGAGGTCATAGTACAGGAAGTACAGGCGGAGGCAAGCGATATAAATATGGTCCAAACCTCACTACTCCTCTTCCTGTGAGGGCTTACGACAGGACCGAGGAGCAAACCAATGCCATAGTGCGGGCAGAAGTCGACGCCCATTTTGGACCGAAACCGCCACCGCCGCCAAGGGAGAAAGTGCCTGTGGAAGTAGTTGACCACTTCATTCGTATGGCTCAACCACCAGCTCCTAAGCCTGTTGACACAGACTATGAGCGCCACATCAGGAAGTTACATCGACAACGTCTACAGAAGGAGGCGAGCTCGAGCTCGAGCAAACAACAAGCAGCTGTCAAAAAATGCGGGAAAACTGTTGCCCAGCTGGGAGAACAGGCGGCGCAATCGATCCCCCCGCTTGTTGTGCCACCAACAACACGTGACAGTACGCGCGCCCAATATTATTGTGGCCAAACAGTTTACGTTCCCGAGGTGGGCGATGTGGTAATAACCCAGGAGCATATAATGCAGGCTGAAACTCTCAAAATCACTGTTGGACAACTTCTCGAGATCGAGGACACGCCTGTGCTTAAAGAGGAGAAAATAAAACGGAAATATGCCCGGGGCCAACCTTTGGTCAAGCCAGAAGAGGTCAAGAAGCTCCCAACGAGAATGTATGAATTACATGAATGGTACATGAACATTACCAAGAGATCCGATCGAGAGTCCCTCATGGTGCAAGTCAAGAAGGATCATTACTACCATGAGAAACCTATGACCGTTGAGTATTCTGAACTGTTTCAGTTATACAATCAAGACGCACTCGACAAATCTATCGTCAGTTGCTATTGTCTGTAAGTGATTTCTTTCTGTAATTTAAGTCTAAAGCTAGCTGTAGTGATCCTTTTGATCAATCATTACCTGTAATTATCCTCACTATATTCTTTTTTGTGGTATTATGCAGGATGAAGATGTATGAAATGAGAAAAGGTGGACGCTATGGCATTGGGTTCATTGACCCAAACACCGTTAACGAATACACATGGAAAATAAACAAGCATCATGAAAAGCAGGTAGAGGACAGCATGCTAGAGTTCTTGAAGCGCCTCAAATACAATGAAGATATACTACTTCCTTACAACTTCCAGTGAGTCACACTTTCTTGTACTACAAATTCTCTGTTTTTGCCTACTAGCTAGCTACATGTTTTTGCTTACATATGCCCGCTTAATTAAGACATGCAAACGTGTGTGCATGCAGATTTCACTGGATCATGTGTATCATTAAAGTTGACGCCGGAACAGTTGAAATACTGGACTCGCTACTCAAAGCAAATAGTGACTATAACATCTTGTTTGGGATAGTCAACAGGTAATTTCAATCATTATTAACTATATATCTCGGCCTATTTAGTTCGTCATTTCATGATATGAACTATTTAATAACCCCTTTATTCATTTTCTTTGTCGGCGGGCAGGGCTTGGGCAAGGTTCATCAGCGTCACGGAAGGCGAATGGAAACGACAGCTGAAATGGTTTCGACCCAAGGTAAGTAATTAAGTAGTACTAGCTAGTTAGCTAGCCGCCATCTCTTTAATTATCATGCTTGATTAATTATTATCTGATCAAATTAAATTCCATTCTTGTAATAAAGGCCCTGAAGCAGGTGCAGGGTACTGATCTGTGTGCATTCTGCATTTGCGAGAACATTCGCATGATGGCGTCCGAAAAGAGCAGATCTCAAAGACAGGAATGGATACGCTTGTCAGAACACTATTCACAATTTTTACACCATTATCGATATCTAGTCACACAACTAATACACATGCATACTGATCTCCTTCTTAACAGTTCAAAGAGGTGCGGGACAAGCTCCTAGAAATGGAGCGCGTAGAAGCACTTCAAGAGGAAATAGCGGGATTTTTGCTCGACCATGTCATAAATCCGAAGGGAGAATACTATTACCCGCTACCGTCACCATCGACCAGGTCATGAACCACTTCCAATTGTCATCGTGCTCCGAAGGCACCAATTAAGCTGATGCCACTGGCTCCGAAGGCAACATGCATATGTAGGAGAAATTATATATAGCTATACATGTGTGTATGTGTAAATTAATATGGTGGTTTGTGAGACATTGATGATATATATATGATTGGTTCTACTAGAAATTATATATATGCATAACGTGTACAATGTGTAGTATCGTAAAATACCAGCAAACGAAAAAGAATTAAAATGGAAAACACAAAATTAAATGAAAAAGAAATCATAAAACCAAAAACCCCCCAAACATTTTAGTACCGGTTTGTGTTACCAGGTACTAAAGGGCTCCCGGCCCCCGGAGCTGGCTTGTGCCACGTGGTTGCCCTTTAGCACCGGTTGATGCTGAACCGGTACTAAAGGGGGGGAGGGGCACTAAAGGGCCTTACGAACCGGTGCTATTGCCCGGTTCTGCACTAGTGGGTTCACTTAATTAATCAGACGGTCACAGTCCATTGCATCCGGTGGTGGACGAGGCGGTTTAAAATTGGCTGGCATCAGTCGGCTTACGCGTAGCAGGCGCCTAATATAATATATTAATCCAGTTTCTAGGTTCTCGAAGCAAGTTTTATCCAAACACTCAATCCGGTCTTTTGTTACAGAAACATGACAAATCTGGTTTTCCGAAAATAATGAACATGGTTTGGAATTTTGTATATATGTGATGGACGTGGCACCGTTGTTTTCCATTCAAGATCTACATGAGTAACTTCCCTGTCTTTTATGTTATGTTTATATTTTTCTTAGGAAAATTTTCTGCTGTTGATCCTACAGTACGTACTCTCATGGGCGGAGCCACATTAGAACATGTATACCCATTAATTTTGGCTCTCACTCTGTAAAGACATATATGCAGGCTTAGTGAGAGTATTTAGCACACACAGTGCTAGCTCAGTTTAATTAACTATGATAATGCTGATCTTGAACTTTGTACACCCATTCCTGCCATGTTAAAAATTCATATTATACATCTACAGTTTTAGGCATTTTTGTATTTTTCTTCAACGTGGACGGGTGCGGCAACGCGCGCCTATATGTTCTAGTCAGCACTATATAAGGGGTACATAAATGGTCTTCTGCCACTGTCCGGAAATGCATGCTTAATATGCTCTCTAACCGGCTTTAGGACATCTTGGTCTATTATTGGTAGATTAGCATGAGCATGCATGTTCTAAGCCATTTCGATGAGCACTATATATATGTAGATTCTTTTTTTTTTCTGAAATAGATATTGTACTGATGTATCACAATGACAAATATACACCCAGCCTTTACATATGTTGATAGATAAATGATTACTCTATGATAATATCTCTGAGAGAGAGAGAGAGAGAGAGAGAGAGAGAGAGAGAGAGAGAGGAAATAAAGCAAAAAGGAGTATGTAATTGTTGTAGAACAAGAATGTGCATGATTATCACAACACCACCAGGATCACAAAATATCCTATACCCTCAACTACACTGTCTAGTGAGTGGTGCTCAGAGCACATGGCAACTTGATTTGCAGCTACTGGAACTCTTCACACCCCTCGGCGCCGATCTCGGTGAAGGCCGCCACGAGGCTTGGCATCACGTTTGTGAGTGCAAGCCTTAACCCAGCCGAGCACGGCCGCTTCCTAGTCGCTTCAGTGGCATCGGCATCGTCGGCAGCATTTCCCTGAAGCCACACATTGTATGTCCTAAGCACAAATTTTCCCCGATGGTGGAAGTGTTCCTTGACGAATTCGTCAAATCCCGAGGTGGCCGACGTAAAAGGTGTTGCATGCTCCGGAGGGTTAGTAGGTAAGCATTCTCATTGTAGGGCAGCGCATTGCGGTGGCCCTCTGGTTTGCCAACCAATGTCTCATAGCCGGCCTCATTGTAGTGTGGTTGGTCATTAAGGACGAGGCCCTGGATTGAGACAACGACTTGGAGCAGGCTTGAAGTTGCCGACGACCATACCTCAGTGTCCTCGCCACCGAATGTGTTTAGCAAGCTGAGGCACACTGTACCAGACTCGTAGAGGTTGGGATTGATGCGTAGGCCAAAAGAGTGGTAGTACACTTGCGGTGGGGCATCCGGGTACGATGGAGGTAGCTGCAAATCGAAGAAGAAGAGGCCATGATGGTATGGTGTCCCACTCGCGCCCACCATCACCACACGAAGTAGATCCATGCGGTCCTCGAACGCTCAGACGTAAATGGTATCTGCATATTAAATAGTTGTCTACTAAATTTTGTAGATACATGGACCGTGTGTATTTTGAGGTGCACTCGCATACCTGGTAAGCCGTTCTCCAGAATTTTCCATTCTTTTTGCACTGTTTTGGCCCAACTCTTCCCACGACTAGCGCCCTGCATTTCCTGAAAAAGAGAGCATTCATTGAAGTTCAATATTTTGTAAAATTCGTCTTACTATGACTTGTAACATGTTGTGTGGTCATTTACTTAATTTTAAGTCAAAGGGATCCAATTTTATTTTGCAGTAAAAAGTGAATGCCATAGTTAAGCTGCAGATGGATTCCAAGGTTAGACAAACCATATTGTGCATGCAAACTTTCTTTACTCTAACCTTAACTACCTCCCGTTCTTCATCATTTTCTCTAACAGAAATATAATTACCTTGTCCGTACTGTCAAGGTAGTGGTGATCCAAAGGGCTATTCTGCAGTACATCAAAACATGGAAAGCAGAACGGTTCGTCGCAGAAAGAGGTAGCATCTGCATCCTTCATTCCCTTGGCAAAACCATGGCTGGTCACATCTACGCCAGCATCGCTGGTCCCCATTGCAGCACCATCGATACTATCATCATTTGTGTGTGCGGGAAACTCTGAGCTTGGTAAGGACGACGACCAGGGCCACCAGTTCATCAAGTGTCCTTTACCTCGAGCCACCACGTCGCTGGTCAATTGGAGGAAAGACTGGAATGAAAAACCTAAAAGGCTTGTCCTCGTCATTGCCAGGTTGACACCATCGACATCGTTATCTAGATTCTGAAGATTGATATCCTAAAATTAGATAACACATGAGGTGAATCCATCCATATAATAATTTATATCATAGTATAAATAGTACTTTGGTGCCTGCGAGGAGAAACCAAAATAGTCCCCTCACCTCATTGTTTGTCAAAGTGGATAATGTTAGAAAGATAGATTAGATATATACCGTGTTGGCAGCAGCCGGTTCTTCAGGTGCATCATCAGTGCCATCGTCCTCTACCCAGTCGCCCATTTCAAGCCATAGCTCTATGTAGTGCTCGTCCTTGACGACGGCGATCTCATGGGGCAATACCTACATCACGCCCACACAAATCAAGAATGGCTAATGAGTTGTGTAGAGAATTGTAACATACAGGAAGTAGTTGTAGTTGCAAGGAAAGGTATTAGAAGCTATCCATGTATCGTTGACATGCTACCATCACCCCAGTTGACTTGGACGTGCCCATTAGGAAGTTCAACTACACGCCCCACCCACGAAAGATCAGCATCAATGCCATTATTCTTCTTGTTTCCTTGTAACAATGGTGTGCTTTCACCGTTGTCGGTTGATCCTGATGGTAGGAGACGAATGACTATATCTCCGTAGTAAGCAGAGTGGCTAGAGTCTATCTTTAGGTCGTAAGCACTGATGGTGTCATCGCACTCCACCTCCTTAACCTCGTCAGGGTGCCTTGTCATCTTGAACCATGACACACAAACCATCTGGTCCTGATACTGCAGGCTTTTGACGATGCCCACACGCTCCATTGGTCTAGTTCCAGGAGCAGCATTGTCATTATTCACACTAGTAGTTTTCATGTCATCAGGATCACCAGTAGCATCAACATCAGCAATAATAGGAAGAACGTTTGCGACAACATGCTGTCCCGGGAACAACTCTTGCTCATTCATGATCCCAAAGGGGACAAGGGTTGTTGAAGGTCTACCATGCTGACGTGTGCCGTCCTGCCACAACACGTCGACGGTGGTGCACGTGTTGGCGACGACCATGGGAAACTCCACCTCTACATGTCTCATTGCTTGCAGGTGCTTGCCCCATCTGTGTCCCTCAAAGCGGACCTTCCTTAGCTGCTTCCGATAAAACCTCGCATCTTTTTGCTTCGTGGGCGGTACCACCTGCTGGGAGGTTGATGCTTCACACTCGTCTTGATTGTCTTGTGAACATGCACTGTATTGCTCCTCCTCTTCCTCCTCCTCCTCCTCCTCCTTCTCCTCCTCCTCCTTATTATCATCATCATCATTGTGTTGATCAGGAGCAGAAGTTGCATCCCCTTCGGTGGAACTAGTTTCAAGAAAAAAACAGCGGTCAGCAAGCCCCCAGCAGCAATTGTACGAGGCGCAGAAGAATGTTAGATCGTCTGGGTTCTGGTAGGCCGGAGGAGCGGATGCCTCCACTAGCTCCATGTCGGTGCCACAATGCATCGATGCAACCCAGTAGACGAGGACGCCAGACGTCTCCACCTTCATGATGGTTCCTATTTCTCGTCGAGGATGCCAATAGCCATTAAGCCACCGCGCCGCCTTGAAGACTGAACAAGCATCCGACCCGATGACGTGTTGCCCCTGGTGGAATCGACTGTTCATTTGTTGGCGATGCATGCTCACCATCGTGTAGCTGTCAGTCACTCTTTCCAGGTTCTTGGACACGGCCTCCGCGTCGGTGACCCTGCAGATTGCTCCATCCTCAAACAACACATCAATGTCGATATACACCTCCACGACCCGGCCGAGCCACGGACCGGACACGACAAAGTCCCCGAGGTTGAGGCTCCTGACTCGCCGCAGGCTAGACGGGGACACTCCCTTGATGATCTTGGTCGCCATGCCGTTGTTGTCGAGCTTGGCCAGGTTGAGCAGGGTGTTGACGCCGGTGACGACGCCGAGCTGGCCTTCCATGTCGGACGCGGACGCGACCACCTGTCCGGGGTACAGGTGGCTCCTGTCCATCACCTTGATGTCGCTGACGCTCTTACGCACAATACAGTCATCGATGCGCAGGAGCTTGAACTTGTCGACGGGGAGATAGACGTTGCCCACCTTGGCCTCCGGGAGAACGAGGCCACGGTCGAGGACCATGCGCCCGAAACTCACGAGGTCGAGACGGTAAATATTTGGAGATGGAGCCGCAGGGACGACGTCCATCGTAACCGACTTTAATTTCCGTCGAGAGCACGCGCGCCGGAGGATTTGCTAGAGCTGATCGATCTCGCACACGAGGGAACGGAAGCTGTACGTAGATATATCTATATAGTATATGCCCCTGTCCTGAGTTCTAGCCTAATACGGATGAGGCTTTTGTTCCTTTCTTTTTATACAATATAAAAGCAATAGTACAATTTTTTTTTCTTTTGAAAAGGAAAGATCATATAGGCGTCTCGGAAGCAAGCGTTGGTCTGATGGTCTCCTCGTTCCCCGATCAAAAATCCCAGCGCCCCACCCCAGGGCGACGTGCACCACGATCTCATCGCAAGGTATAGAATGGGAGAGGGAGGTGGTCGTCCGTCGTCGCTTCATGGCTGCATGCGGCATGACAGCAACTCCGCGGCGACCCAAATGGTACGCACGTGTTGGTATGCGTCGAAACCAACCACGACCCAACTCGTTGACCTAATAAACCTAAAAAGCGTCCACTCAATGTCTGTCCGGACATATTTCAGACTCAAATTTATGACTGGTTTGCGTTTACACGAACACGAGATGGACACGCCGTGCGTCCGCTCGGTATCCGCCGCGGCCCCATCACTACCGGAATAACTTTATATGCCTACGGCCATATCTATGCCGACGGCTGCCGTAGGCATAGATGGAACTATGCCGACGGCCTGGCGAATACCGTCAGCATAGAAAAGCCGTCGGCATAGCTTCATCTATGCCTACGGTAGCCGTAGGCATAGTAAGGCCGTCGGCATACATCGATCTATGCCTATGGCAGCCGTAGGCATAGTTAGGCCGTCGGCATAGAGGTGGCCCTGGTGGCTCAGGGACAGACGGCGAGCTGACGCCGTCAAATCTATGCCGACGGCCCTGACGGCGGCTGTCGGCATAAATATCTTCTGGTTTTTTTACTAGGAGCTGCCGCGTGGCAGAGCTATGCCGACGACAAAGCCGTAGGCATAGTTATCCATCTATGCCCACGGCAAGGCCGTAGGCATAGCCCCGCCACGTGGCGCCTCCTGGTAGCCCCGAGAACTATGCCTACGGCCATGATATCATCTGTTTTTTATTTTAAATTATTTTTATTTTTTAAAAGTTAAAATTTGAATAATTTAAATCTAACTTATCTAAGCTTAAACATACACAAATTATACATCGACTTGGGGTAGAATTTTCCGTAGATTATGAATATCCAGTTTGTTTTTATTTTTGAGTATGTTAGAAATGTGACCTCATGTACTTTTGCATATATGTCCTTATACTTTGTTAAAAGCATAAGTAATTGATACTTGGATCGATTTTGACAAATTTTATATGGTTTTTTTATCAGAATCTTGAAAGGATTATGTTTCTATACTATGTTTCAAATTTGAACTAACTTAGATCATGTTTGCTTTAAATTTACAGAAAACACCTTTTTGTTTTGATTTTTTTGTATATTTTGAGAAAAAACCCTTCGGGGGGTAGCAATGCCACCAGAGCATCGCGCCGGGTCCTCATACATGTCTTAAGGTGTGGTGGCACGCATAAAGAGGCAGTACGCTGCTTCGGTGTGAGGTCCTCCCCCTCACGTACGGCAATGAAATCGAGGTAATCCCTCTGCGGTTTTGGCGTTGCATGAAATAGTTCTGAACACTCGGAGTGTGACCAATTCATGAAATTTTTACACAGTGCACACACATGTGATATAATAGGTGTGGCAATTTCTTATATTTTTTAAAGATGCAAGAGTATGTGAACACCCCCCCCCCCACTACGGATTGTTCTTCGTGTGTCTACGAGTGTGGCCAGGGGCCTTCAGGGGCTAGCCATGCCACCAAATCTTGCGTTGGCTCCTCTTACATGTCTGGAAGTGTGCTGTCAGGTGCAAACACTCGTCATGCGGCTCCGGAGTGTGGCCCCCTTCACGGAAGGCGCTGCCGCTAGCACTTGGACGGGGGAAACAGTCGCACTGGGTCGACACGAGGGGGATCCGATGGTGGGTTGGGCCCAGATCTTGTTCTGAAATGTTCCTATGGGCTGACCTATCACAATCAGGTGGAAAAGTTCGTTGGTCAAAGGCCGTCCGGTGTAAGTGAAAGGCCTAAATCTCTGGGTCAACGGGGCTAGGGTAAGGCCGATCGGGGGCCTTCGGGGGTAGCAATGCCACAAAAACTTGCATTGTGTCTTAACATATATATACAAGTGTGATGGAGAGTTGAAATAGCCAACAGAGCAACAGGCAGCACACTTCCTTCACAAAACCGAACACGTTCTTTCTCGATAACCAGATACTACCTTGGAGATGGTGTAGTTTACAAGCGGCCTCCTGTCAGGCTTCTATGAAATATGCTTAAACTTTTACAAGGGCCATATGACTACACCGTGCCAGGTCCCGAGGATTTCCGGCATCGCATGATTTCCCGTGGATTTTAACGGCTAGATCCGGCATGCTGCCGAGGTACATTCACCCTATGGTGGTGGGCCTGCCCCTCCTTTGGTTGCACTAGGCCTACACATACCGCAGAGACATCATATGTGATTTAACAAAACACTTCTGGACATCATTTGAGGTGGTCGCCGTGCAGATCTGCAATTTCCCGCGTTAAAACCCTACGGATGCAGTAAATGTCTCAAATATTGCAGGCGGGCCCGAAAAATGCCATGTACTGGCACGTGTCATGCAATGGCCCCCTTTGATAGCACGAGAAGTTTCGAGGTCAACGGAGCAACGGGCAACACACTTCCTTCACAAACCGGACACGTTCTCTCTCAATAGCCAGATACTACCTCGGAGATAGTGCAGTTTACATGCAACCTCCGGGCAAGCTTCTACGAAACGCGCTAAAACTTTCACCGCACCCTACAAGGGCCATATGATGACACCATGCCAGGTCCTGAGGATTTCTGACATCGTACGCTTTTTGGTCGATTATAACGGCTGGATCCGGCATGCCGCCGAGGTACATTGGCCTCTCGGTGGTGGGGCATGCCTTGGTTTGCATTAGGCCTACACATACGACAAAGACATCATATATGATTTGAAAAACCACTTCTGGACATCATTTCAGGTGGCCGCCGTGCAGATCTGCCATTCCCGCATTGAAACCCTACGCATGCATTAAATGTCTCGAATATTGCGGGCGGGCCCGAAAAATGCCATGTACTGACACGTGTCATGTAATTGCCCCCTTTGAGAGCACGAGAAGTTTTGAGGTCAGCGGAGCAACGGGCAACACACTTCCTTCACAAACTGGACACGTTCTCTCTCGATAGCCAGATAGTACCTCGGAGATGGTGCAGTTTACAAGCGACTTCCGGTCAGGCTTCTACGAAACACGCTAAAACTTTCAGCACACCCTACAAGGGCCATATGACGACACCGTGCTAGGTCCCGAGGATTTCCGGCATCGTATGATTTTTGGTCGATTTTAACCGCTGGATCCGGCATGCCGTCGAGGTACATTCGCCCCCCGATGGTGGCGCCTACCCCTCCTTTGGTGCCGTCGTTCGATGCTAAGGGACGTTGCACGTGTCTTCGTCGACGGTGACGGGGAAAGCCGAAGAGATGTTCCGTGCGACTGTCCGTAGGTCCCCGTCCGGACTCATAGTCGTCATACTGGACGCACCATTCCCCGATCCATTCCCTCCCCACCTCACCTCACCATCTCCTCCTCGCCGCCCTCCTCTCCCGTCACGGATCGTCGACGGTCGGTCCAAGAGGGTAGAAAAAAATAGAAGAAAAACAAAAGGGAGAACACAATTGTATGAGCTTGGTTTCTATTGGTGGAAACGTTTGTGCCACGGATCGATGACGTGGCGCATATCCATCCATCTATCCATCTAGCTGTCCACCCCACAACCATCCATCCATCCATCTAGAGAAAAGGAGAAAAAAAGAAAAAGAAAAAAGAGCCCACCCAACCCCTACCTCGCTCTCTCCCCACGAACCTCTCTGTCTCTCGCGACTCCTCTGTCCCCCACGAACCCCTCTCCCTCGCCGCCGCCACCACCCACGTCGGCCGGTTCCGGCGAGCTCCGGCGGCGCGCAGCACGCCCCCGAGCTCCCCTAGGTCTGCTCCACCTTCCCCTCCGTCCAGAATCGGCACTCCCGTCCTCCACCGACCCCGTGGCTAGCTAGGGTTTCGACCGCCACCCCTAACATCACCGGGATCAGCCAGATCCGGCGACGGCAAGGCCAGAGCTCGACGGATCCCTTACGGGAGTTGCGCAGGTACGTCCTTCCCCTCTTTCCTCGCCCGGATCCACCCTCCCCACCTCACCTTCTCCTTCCCTTCCCTTGCTGCAGGTCACCTTGGTGCGGTCTGGACGGCGGCGACGGCAGGAGGGCGCCGTCCTTCATACTCGAGGAGGCGGAGGACGAGGGGCGCACCTAGCTGGCGGCCCTGTCCTGCTCGAGGAGGTGGGGGCTGCCGAGCTCAAGCACGGCCATGACGACCCACCTCAGCAGGTAGCACCTCCATCTCCTCCGCCTCCTTCCTCTGCTCACTACTGCTGCTGCTAAGTAGAGGAATATGTGATGCACTGCACCACACGAAGCTGGTTATATCCTTCACCGGTAGCTAGTTTGATCTATCCTGACGGACAAGCTAACATACATAGCAGTAGTTGCTTTTTTTATCATTCCCCCACCGGCCAGAGCACAACGTACACACACACACAGAGAGGAAATCTCTAGTTAGCTTTTTTTTTAGTTTGTCCTCTAATTTGTTATTGGCCATAGGCTCGTGACAATCTCTTTTTTTCTTTGTTGATGCTTACGATCAATTCCATAATTTACCAGTGTATAAGTATATAGCCCCTAGCCATGTCTACTTCCAGTCCTACTCGGACACACATATTCACATGTATTCTGCACGTACGCGTGGAATCACGTTCAAGGGAACTTTAGCACTACTTTACAATGTACATGAAGAATCGGTTTACTCCAATTGACAAGTAAAGTACAGTGGCCTAGTTGGATCCTGTGACAAATCCTGTGACAAATTCACATCCTAGGCTTGATTCCTGGCCGAGCCAGCTTTTACTTCAATTGACTGCATGATTAAAGTATAGATATAGATAGTATATTTGTACTGGTATGATGAACAAGAGCTTCCAGTTAATTACATAATATTGGTGATGTAGTTTTACTTGCTGTGTATGCCTGCTTAGTTGTCCATCGGGCCGCTCTCTTGTGTCGTTTGAGTGTGCCAATTAGTTCAGCCAGCCTCTATGATTTATTATGTAGCTTCTGGAGTGCTTCTATCTATATTTGTGAAAAATTCGACCCAACAAAAAAATGTTAATCAGTCCGCTCTCTCAAAGTTGAGTTTAGGCTGCTGCATATGAATGATTTTTTTTTCTTAGTTTGGGTGCTAAGTACTGATAGAGTTGGTGTATTCATAGATAGCATACACTTGCGCATTTTTTTGAGTTCTTCGGTTGCGAATGAGAACAACCATCATGGACCTCCTCTGTTTTCAAGCAGCTTGCTTCTCCATGTATGATTTATGCAGCATATACATCTTGCTCCTCTTTTATCAGTAGCAATGGAAGTTGATGAAATTTAAGTGTCGTGTTGTTCTAGAGATGCAGGGAGGGAGGGACGTCCATGGATTGGACTGCAAGGATTGGATGCAAACCGATGCACATGAGGAGGAGAGATGCAAGCCAG
This sequence comes from Triticum aestivum, assembly GCF_018294505.1. Lineage (NCBI taxonomy): Eukaryota > Viridiplantae > Streptophyta > Magnoliopsida > Poales > Poaceae > Triticum > Triticum aestivum. Next base: position 16,523,166 of record NC_057800.1, read on the forward strand.
GCCATGACCTAAAGGTCCCTGCCGTGAACCCCTTCCCCTTCCCGTGTATAATCATGCTCAACAAATACTTGATATGATTTTGGTTAATCTTCAATTCAGCCCAGCTAGCTGTTGTAGTACTTGCTTGTCTCCTTCCAAATGTTGCCCTAGTCCGTTGAGTTTCTTATTGCTCCAGGTAGTACTGTTATTTTTCTGCTCTGCGATTTGGTTTGCATGGTTCCAGGCTCCCAGTCTACCGCTTTTGTTGCTGTGATGTCGAGCTTTGTTTTCTTTATTATGACAAGTTGCAAAATTAGTAGTGGGAAGTAAACTTTTGTTAACTTGTTGGCTGAACGAATGGAACTACTGTTATATTTGATTTGTTGCTCAACTAGTGCTGCAATGATGGAACCGATGATTGTGCATGATGCATCCATCCATTCTATCGGAGAGGCTGCGTTTTTTCTTCTTGTGCTAAGATTGCTAGCATCACATATCCTATGCTTTTGTTTCTCCAGTAGAGCCTTGTGAGATTGATGTGTCTGCCACCGTCCTGGAATGGTTGTTCAATAATAATGGTCCTAGCTAATTACTAGTATGCGCTGCTGCTAAAACAACTTGCTCCTCGTTTGATTTCAAGGATGTTGTTGCTGCTAAAGTAGCAACAACAACGACAACAACCATGCTTTGGTTCCCCAAAATTCAGATTGCACTTGCATCTCTACATACACACACATATGAATATGCACCTTGGTTTGGTTCAGTTTGCATATTTACATTTGCTTTAATTTTGACTGAAACTATCTTGGTGACACTTGCATCAATGGTGTGTTCTGCCCTTGTAGATGTCCTTGGAGAAGATGGCCATTGGATGTAGGGGAGAAACAACCTTGTCCTGCTCGAGGAGGAGGAGGACCACCCGAGCTCGACGACGACACGGCAACAGGTAGCACTCGCCTCTCTCCCAAGGTGAAGGTATGATCCGCCTATTTAGATGGTTTGCTCTCGTCTTATGCATGTGAGGGGAGAAGAAAGCCATTGGACTGAATTATATTTGCATGTGAGGCAAGTGATCCTTTTGGTAGATGCAGAGTATAGATTCACAAAATTCACCACATGCGCGTACTACCTATATCCAAATTCTGGATACCACTTGCATCTTTTGTATGTACACATGAAAAAGCACGACGGTTTGCTTCAGTTTGTATGTGTGCAATTGTTTTTTACTTTTGACTGAAACTATCTATCTTGGTGGCACTTGCATCTCCTGTACATACATACATATGAATCAGCACCACACTTTTCTTCAGTTTGTATGTGTCAATTTTTTTTGGTTGAACTTTGACTGAAACCAACTGGTTGGCACCTCAATCTGTACATACACATGAATCAGCACCACCCTTGGTTCAGTTTTGTATGTGTCCATTTGTTTTTACTTTGACTAAAGCCAACTTGATGACACTTGCATCTTCTGTATATACATATATACATATGAATCATCACCACTCTTTTTCTCTTTGAAGCTTGCCTTGAACAACAACTGATGCTTGATAGATACAACCGAAACTGGAGCATCTCTGTAATGTATGTATTAGTAGTATTGTTCGGTTCAAGCACCAACATGATAAGTTATCTTTAGCAAAAGCAATAATTTTCTGCCTTTTTAGTTTGATGCCCCTGTTCTAGGCGATTTTCTTTTGGTAAATTCAATGTATAGATTACATATTCATCCTATGCAGGATCTTCGATTTGTTGTACTGACTGTATGCCACCACCATCGTTGCAGCCTTGTCTCCCCCACCACCGCCCCTCGGCCTCTTGTAATGTTGTTGTGGATTCTTAGAATGGAAATGTTATGTACATAAAAAATATACTATGGTCTGTGTTTGCAAATCGATGGCTGTTGAATCATGTCTGTATAAGCATTTGTAAATAGCTTGCCTTGTTGGCTAATCTTTTTTTTTGGTTCTGGTCAGCAAGTATGCCGACGGCAATGCTGTAGGCATAGATGGCTGTCGTGATACCAGGGGCGCGCCACGTGGCAGGGCTATGCCTACGGCAAAGCCGTCAGCAGTAGGCATAGCCGTCGGCACAGGTTCCATCTATGCCTACGGCAACTTTGCCGTAGGCATAGTCCTGCCACCAGGAGGCACCAGGGAATGCCACGTGCTAGAGGTATGCCGTCGGCATAGATTTCCACCTATGCTGACGGCCAAGCCGTCGGCATACCTCTGCCACGTGGCTTCCCGTGAATCGTCAGCGCTTTTGACGGCGCCGTCCATTGCCGTCAGGCGAAAAACACTGCCGACGGATAAACTATGCCGACGGCGGATGCCCGGCCGTCGGCGTAGGCCCTTATGCTGACGGCTATACTACGCCGACGGTCTGACAAGACTACGCTGACGTGATCTACGCCGACGGGCCTATGCCGACGGCAGAGGACCTATGCTGACGGCCCTGGGCCGTAGGCATAGGCCGCGAGTCCGGTAGTGCATATGTCGGCCGCCCAACTGCTGCCCGTAGTCGTATTAAACGCAACCACCTACCTCCGACCCGATTGGCAGCGGGTAGAAGCACCGGGTCGCCGTCTTTTTGCAAGCGCGGGTTTTGGCCAAGCTTGCTTCCTCGCCAGCAACACCAAAACACTAGCCATGGGTTTCTTTGGCAAGAACAAGGGGAATCTCCACAACGGCGCCAGCTTGTCGAGCACGCATACTCCACCGCCCCCGCCACTGGCTCCTCCATTGGAACGTCGTGCTCCACTGCGCACGGGAGGAGGAGGAGTAGTGCGCCCGCCGTGCAGCAGTGCAGCCTTGGGGTAGACGGCGGAGGAGGCGGCACGGGCGTGGGAGGCGGCATTCCCGTGGACTGGGCTGGCGCCGGAATTGATCGACCTCACCTGCCCGGGGGAGGATGACTAGGGCGCAATTTTTTAATTTAAGTTTTATTAATGTTAAAGTGAACTTTGGCAGGCGGTTAATGGCCATTTAATGCTTAATTAAGTTAAATTTGGACGTATGCGTACGTATGCTTTTGGCGCGAAAAAATGCGTCGGGCCAGCTTTGTATGCAAGGGCCTAACCCAAACGAAAAAGCGAACACAGCCGTCCATTGATCCACCCAAACGGACCAAAAGCGGACAAAATGCGCGTCCGTTTGGCTCAGCGTTGGAGTTGCTCTAAGGGCATCTCCAACGGTGACTTGCAAATTTCCTCCCGCACTCGTCCACGAATACGAATGCGGGAGGCCGCCATCCAACACCGCTCGCATACATTTAAACCCAGGTTTCAACTAACCAGATAGAATTTATGCAAACACAACGGATTTCAGAACCGGTGTTAATGCCGGAGCGATGACCCTTAGAAATCACCAGAGATTGTCGACTCTGGTTAATTCGTGGGTAGAACCGCTGATACGAATACTACAACTTTAGTTGCAATTACCACACTTTTAGCATTAGAATTAATGAATGATAATAATATTTGGTACAGATTTAGTACGATTGTAGTTTTCTACTTTACTGTAACAAGTCCTATTAATAATACTATTAACTTGCCTACATTACCGGAAAGTTGAATGCCTTTCCATCCATCTCTAATTGTTTCCATCAGGTCTCTTTCTGTACGTACTCCATCTATATATGCATGGTTTTCATTCTCATATGATACGTACATGCATATGGATTAGGCAAGCAAAACAATAATGAAATGTAGCCTGTAACTCTTCTGTTATCTTTTTGGAAAGAGAGAAACAAGTGATTGATTATTCCGAAACATAGTATACTAATGTTTTTGAAGTGGTTGTGCATCAATGGTGATTTCATTAACATTTAAAGTTTGGAACCTAGCAGTCTCTCTCTGTTTTGGGCTGTGGCCACATTGCTCAGGCAAGAGCCACACATAAAATCCAATTCTTTTGTTTCTCGGTTCTGGTATTCATTGACTAGGCTTTGTGCTCTCTAACAGAGTTTGCGATCATTTCTTTTGTTAAGCATTTTCATTTGAGAAATCTACTTATATGTTTCACTAATTTCTGTTGTAGTAAAATTCTCTAACTAACTACAAATTCTTCATTTAGGCAAAATTATGTAACACATCAACTGGAAGCTACTTATGTCAGAAGTCCAAAGATTTAATTCTAACTTGCCAATAACCATATCAGAATTCATTGGTGTATGATTCATAATCTTAAAGAAATGTACCTTATTTAACTCGGTTAGGATGATCCTTTAATTATTGTTTATGCAGTTTTTTTGTCCATGGCAACGCACATGCAATTTACTATAATTAACAAACCAAACCCCACCTGGATTGTGTGTTAACCAAGCGAGAACTTGGTGGCAGCGATGCCCGTGCTACCAATGGACTCCGGTTAATTAGAAGAGACAGTCACATGTGAGGATGAAATCATTTTGCCATCTTTCCTTTGTGACACTAGCTGTAGAAGTCAGCAATTTAAATTGATGCGAGGAAGTAATTAACACAATATTGCATTCTTGTTATTTATTTTTCCCTCGGAACAATTTTTTAATTCATGATCATGTCGTTTTGACACATACTCTTAGGATTTCTGTGTATCTTATCTTAGTTTTGGGGATTTTAACATAATGCTCCAGGCTCAACGACAAGTACTATCGTCATGAGGCCAGACAAGTCGTTGTGCCAATCCGGTGAGAGTGTCCCACAGCGAAAGTCATCTGAAGAATCATGTCCTAGTGAGTAGCCCATCTCCAGCAACAAGACCACATCTGGTTTCCACCAAGAAGCTGGACCAGCGGCATTGTACTCAGGTAAGCTCGTGAAAATTCTTGCAATTTGACATGGGAGAGTCAAATTTATACCAAAAGTTGACATCAGCTTACTGTGGTTTATATGGTCCATGTAAATCTGGCATTGCACGGCTACACTTCCAACAATTTTACTTGCTCAAAAAAATCAAGTAAAACTAAAAGAATAGTTCTTTCTCTTGCTGAAGTAGGATTGGACGCACGGTGTGGTATATATATATGTCAGTTTAGCCGTGTGCAATAATGCAATGCTTATGGTTGATACTGCTAGGGGTTAACTATTGCTAGACAGCGAACGGAACTACCAGTTTGCATCGAGATGGGCTCACTTTCAGCCGTAAATATTCTGAATGGGAGGGACACAAACAGGTATGTGTATGTTTCTTTGGTGGCGGAGATCAAGCCTTTGAAGTCTTTTTGTATGACTCGTATTACTCATATTAGCCCATGGTCAAAATGTAGTTAGTGATTTTTTTAGCAAGTTTTGCAAAAATAACTATAGTATGGCTCGGCTCCGGCCCCCGAAGGCCGTTGATTTGTGTAAGGACGAGTGTAAGGTTGCTGCTTGAGTAATACAAGTTTACACCCGCAAAAGAAAGAACTTCATGCTTAAAAAAGGACTAATCTATTTAATGTTATTACTGATGTTTATTAAAATTGGATATAAAAAATGGTGCATAGTGGCACATGAAACAGGCTAGGACTTTTTTTTGCCCGGTGCAATGCACGGGCATTTGTATTAGTAATACTATTAACTTGCCTACATTACCGGAAAGTTGAATGCCTTTCCATCCATCTCTAATTGTTTCCATCAGGTCTCTTTCTGTACGTACTCCATCTATACATGCATGGTTTTCATTCTCATACGATACGTACATGCATATGGATTAGGCAAGTATAAATTCTTCCTATTCCTTTTCTGGCCTAGTTTTTCTTGAGTACCCCAACAAACGGAAAGTAGGCCACCACATCCGTTGATATCGATTGGGAACATATGATATCCATGCATGCAAAGTTGTCCCATCATTAAAAAGGTGAATGTGACCCATGCATGCATGTCATTAACAAACCGGGTTAAGCACTTATATGTACTAGTGCTTACTTAATTAAGTGAAAAAGAACGGCTAATGATTGGCACATGCACTGGTTGAGTATATTAAAACCCTGGAGCACAGAGCAGTGTCAATCACAGGAGTAGGTATTACCCTAAAAATCACATGTTTCGTGTTTGTCCGCTTCGAGGGATCAGGCCCACCAGCCAGCAGCCCGAACACACGTGCGCCGGGCGGCCCTCCACATTTTGGCTTTTGGTTTCCTTTGTGTCGCAATCCTCGGGATCTTCTGTAAACTTTGTCCAGTACCTTAATATGTGCCAAATTTTACAGGCAAAGCCAAAAACAAAATTTGTTTACTGAAAACGATCTGCAGCACAAAACATTTGTATCACAATGTACAGAAAAATTGATTACGAAAATGCTAGCAATTAATATTTAGAGTGCAATGCTAGATAAATCACATCCATATAATTTTTACACGACAAAATATAGGGATATGTTGTACTAACATTTTAAAATGCTATGGTTACGTGCCCACGACATAGCAGGCTTGTCCAGAGTGAGTTAATGATCATTATGGTGGCGGGATGTCAACTTAGACCGAGATTTGGGGGTTGATCTCACATAGACCGCTTCGGGCTGCCAACACCAACACGCGATGTGGCAATTCTTTTTCAAGCCATTCAATTGATCGAGAGTAATGATCTACTTGTCGTACTGGATGCGTGACGACTAGTAAGGAGGCGCGACGCGACACTACAACTAAATGTGGAAAAGGTGCCATGATAGACACAATAAACTCAACATGCCGATCTGAGTGGGAGCCATCGGATGTTGCCGTAGAATCGCATGTGGAGCTAGTCATGTATGGTAGGCGAGAAGAGGGCCACCTTGCTCCCGGACGGAGTGTTGGTGATAAACATCATACGGAGGATTAGTTGTTCGATTGGCGTGTGGTTTCATGGTGGTTTGTTGGCTTGCTTGGTAGAGGACGGGTCTGAGGAGGCGATTGGCGCGTATGGCTACCAAGTATCAGTGCACTGTTCATACCCATTAAGGGCATGTACAACGCCTGGTGCTTAGCACGGGTGCCAGGATCAGATTCCTGGTTGATTAGGCAGTTATCACTAGAATCCCAGCGTTATGTGTAGCATCGACGCAAGGCTGTGCGCCGGGCGCTTCGTTGTTTTTCTTCCCACGCGAAGCGTCCTGGTAGTTCAATTTAGCGCATGTAATTAGCGTCTGCCATTGTAACGAAGGGCGCTTAGGCACTATTCTAATTCGACAATATTTTTTTCTTTCACTGTTAGCGTCTTTTCAAGCGTCTACCATTGTAGATGCCCTAAGTACTTAATTAGTGAGATCGCAAAAAAAGTACTTAATTAGTGAGGCGGTTGATAATCAAGGACTTAAAAAATACAGCTAAATGATTGGGATGCACTACATATTAATAATTGCAAAAAAATACTTAATCAGTTTTAACCAGGTGGTCGGTAATCCAGTTTGTCCGCTTCAAGGGACGAGGGCGAACAGAACCGCCAGCCAACAACCGAACTCACGCGCGTGTGAGGTGGGGTCCACCACCTTCACAGAATTGTGGCAGCTTGTTTACTTTTGGTCCCAAGCTGCGGCTAGTACTCCCTCCGTTTCTATTTTCTTTGCGCATAACTTTTTCTTTTTTTCCTAATTGTTCTGCGCGAATTATACCTGGCCATACCTCAGGTCGGGCCGGACTTTGGGCCGGGCCTAGCCAAGCCCAGCGCAACAAACCTAGGCCCTAGCCCGGCCCGGCCCGGCCATCGGGCCTGTTTTCTGAGCCCGAGCTCGGCCCGAACACGTAAAAGCCCGCCGGGCTCTGGGCTGGGCCGGGCCGTCCCAACCTTCAGAAAAGTGCAAAAATGACGAGCCCGGGCCCGGCCCGGCCCGGCCATCGGGCTCAAAATCTAGGCCCGAGCCCGGCCCGGGAGCTGCGTCGGGTCGGGCCGGGCTGGCCGGGTCGGGCTTCCCATGGCCAGGTATATGCGCGATCCACTTCTTAAGGGATGCTTTCCTTCTCTGCCCTTATCTTTCCGCTGCAGTTAAGCCAATCAGGGCCGCCATGCAAGGGACGCAGGCTGCGCGCATGTGGCACTGACGGAAAAAAATTATATGAGACCAGGTCTCACGGTTAGCAGGTGAGACCCGTCCTGATGGATGACACGTGGCATTCACAAATCACAAAACATCTAATCTCTCTCCCCCCTGATTTTAAGTGGGGGATGGGCGATGCTTTGTGATTTGTGAATGCCACGTGTCAACCATCAGAATGGGTCTCACGTGAGACCTGGTGTCATAGAATTCTTTTCCGACACTGACGAGGGATTAGCCAATACGTTGCATGCAGTATTTAAAGCAATTAAAACGCTGCAGCTCATTCCATGCGAACCGAGGGGTAAGGGCATCTTCAATAGATTGTATGTTAGTCTTGTTGCTAAAATGTCCATGTCATCAACCAACAAGCTATCATACAACTACTCCAATGAGTTGTATCTAAGGTATCCAATAGATGATAAGAAAATAAATGTGATTGCTCTCTAATTCACCTTGGAGCTTGTGCAAAGGTTGTTGGTTATTCTACATACAACTTTGCTCTCTCTCCACATTTATTACATGCCACATCATCACTTTATCCTAGGTGGCAAATTTACCAACACCTATCTTACAGCTGTTGGAGATGCCCTAAATTGGTCCAAAATTGTCCACCGAGTTCTCTTCTTGGTATGCGGGTCAAGACTTATGCGCAAGGTAAAAAGGATCGGACGGAGTACTACTAGTAGCTAGATGTTTCCAACTTTGTCTAATTTGTGCTAGATTTTATTGTAGAAGCTAAGAGCATCTTCAACGGACATGCCAAAAGACGTGCGTGCGGTAAACTGGCATTTTAGCGCGCGCGACAAGTTTTCACGCGCTCCAGCGGAGGCGGGAGACTACCATGCGCGGGAAGCGATTGCGCGCGCGTGGGAAATAGCGACAGCTCGCGCGGTAGATCTGGTGCGCCACTTCGCGCGCTCCCATAAAAAGACAGCTAAATGATTGGGATGCACTACATATTAATAATTGCAAAAAAAATACTTAATCAGTTTTAACCAGGTGGTCGGTATTCCAGTTTGTCCGCTTCAAGGGACGAGGGCGAACAGAACCGCCAGCCAACAACCGAACTCACGCGCGTGTGAGGTGGGGTCCACCACCTTCACAGCATTGTGGCAGCTTGTTTACTTTTTGTCCCAAGCTTTGGCTAGTACTCCCTCCGTTTCTATTTTCTTTGCGCATAACTTTTTCTTTTTTTCCTAATTGTTCTGCGCGAATTATACCTGGCCATAACTCAGGCCGGGCCTAGCCAAGCCCAACGCAACAAACCTAGGCCCGAGCCCGGCCCGTCCCGGCCATCGGGCCTGTTTTCTGAGCCCGAGCTCGGCCCGAACACGTAAAAGCCCGCCGGGCTCCGGGCTGGGCCGGGCCGTCCCAACCTTCAGAAAAGTGCAAAAATGACGGGCCCGGGCTCGGCCCGGCCTGGCCATCGGGCTCAAAATCTAGGCCCGAGCCCGGCCCGGGAGCAGCGTCGGGTCGGGCCGGGCTGGCCGGGTCGGGCTTCCCATGACCAGGTATATGCGCGATGCACTTCTTAAGGGATGCTTTCCTTCTCTGCCCCTATCTTTCCGCTGCAGTTAAGCCAATCAGGGCCGCCATGCAAGGGACGCAGGCTGCGCGCATGCGGCAGTGACGGAAAAAAATTATATGAGACCAGGTCTCACGATTAGCAGGTGAGACCCGTCCTGATGGATGACACGTGGCATTCACAAATCACAAAACATCTAATCTCTCTCCCCCCTGATTTTAAGTGGGGGATGGGCGATGCTTTGTGATTTGTGAATGCCATGTGTCAACCATCAGCATGGGTCTCACGTGAGACCTGGTCTCATAGAATTCTTTTCCGACACTGACGAGGGATTAGCCAATACGTTGCATGCAGTATTTAAAGCAATTAAAACGCTGCAGCTCATTCCATGCGAACCGAGGGGTAAGGGCATCTTCAATAGATTGTATGTTAGTCTTGTTGGTAAAATGTCCATGTCATCAACCAACAAGCTATCATACAACTACTCCAATGAGTTGTATCTAAGGTATCCAATAGATGATAAGAAAATAAATGTGATTGCTCTCTATTTCACCTTGGAGCTTGTGCAAAGGTTGTTGGTTATTCTACATACAACTTTGCTCTTTCTCCACATTTATTACATGCCACATCATCACTTTATCCTAGGTGGAAATTTACCAACACCTATCTTACAGCTGTTGGAGATGCCCTAAATTGGTCCAAAATTGTCCACCGAGTTCTCTTCTTGGTATGCGGGTCAAGACTTATGCGCAAGGTAAAAAGGATCGGACGGAGTACTACTAGTAGCTAGATGTTTCCAACTTTGTCTAATTTGTGCTAGATTTTATTGTACAAGCTAAGAGCATCTTCAACGGACGTGCCAAAAGACGTGCGTGCGGTAAACTGGCATTTTAGCGCGTGCGACAAGTTTTCACGCGCTCCAGCGGAGGCGGGAAACTACCATGCGCGGGAAGCGATTGCGCGCGCGTGGGAAATAGCGACAGCTCGCGCGGTAGATCTGGTGCGCCACTTCGCGCGCGCCCATAAAAAGACAGCTAAATGATTGGGCTGCACTACATATTAATAATTGCAAAAAAAATACTTAATCAGTTTTAACCAGGTGGTCGGTAATCCAGTTTGTCCGCTTCAAGGGACGAGGGCGAACAGAACCGCCAGCCAACAACCGAACTCACGCGCGTGTGAGGTGGGGTCCACCACCTTCACAGCATTGTGGCAGCTTGTTTACTTATTGTCCCAAGCTGCGGCTAGTACTCCCTCCGTTTCTATTTTCTTTGCGCACAACTTTTTCTTTTTTTTCCTAATTGTTCTGCGCGAATTATACCTGGCCATACCTCATGCCGGTCCGGGCTTCGGGCCGGGAGTAGCCAAGCCCAACGCAACAAACCCAGGCCCGAGCCTAGCCCGGCTCGGCCATCGGGCCTGTTTTCTGAGCCCGAGCTTGGCCCGAACACGTAAAAGCCAGCCGGGCTCCGGGCCGGGCCGGGCCGGCCCGACCTTCAGAAAAGTGCAAAAATGACGGGTCCGGGCCCGGCCCGGCCCGGCCATCGGGCTCAAAATCTAGGCCCGAGCCCGGCCCAGGAGCAACGTCGGGTCGGGCCAGGTCGGGCTTTTTCGGGCCGGGCTGGCCGGGTCGGGCTTCCCATGGACAGGTACTATGCGCGATCCACTTCTTAAGGGATGCTTTCCTTCTCTACCCCTACCTTCCTGCTGCAGTTAAGCCAATCAGGGGCGCCATGCAAGGGACACAGGCTGCGCGCATGCGGCACTGACGAGGGATTAGCCAATACGTTGCATGCAGTATTTAAAGCAATTAAAACGCTGCAGCTCATTCCATGCGAACCGAGGGGTAAGGACATCTTCAATAGATTGTATGTTAGTCTTGTTGGTAAAATGTCCATGCCATCAACCAACAAGCTATCATACAACTACTCCACTGAGTTGTATCTAAGGTATCCAATAGATGATAAGAAAATAAATATGATTGCTCTCTATTTCACCTTGGAGCTTGTGCAAAGGTTGTTGGTTATTCTACATACAACTTTGCTCTCTCTCCACATTTATTACATGCCACATCATCACTTTGTCCTAGGTGGCAAATTTACCAACACCTATCTTACAGCTGTTGGAGATGCCCTAAATTGGTCCAGAATTGTCCACCGAGTTCTCTTCTTGGTATGCGGGTCAAGACTTATGCGCAAGGTAAAAAGGATCGGACGGAGTACTACTAGTAGCTAGATGTTTCCAACTTTGTCTAATTTGTGCTAGATTTTATTGTACAAGCTAAGAGCATCTTCAACGGACGTGCCAAAAGACGTGCGTGCGGTAAACTAGCATTTTAGTGTGCGCGACAAGTTTTCACGCGCTCCAGCGGAGGCGGGAAACTACCATGCGCGGGAAGCGATTGCGCGCGCGTGAGAAATAGCGACAGCTCGCGCGGTAGATCTGGTGCGCCACTTCACGCGCGCCCATAAAAAGACAGCTAAATGATTGGGATGCACTACATATTAATAATTGCAAAAAAAATACTTAATCAGTTTTAACCAGGTGGTCGGTAATCCAGTTTGTCCGCTTCAAGGGACGAGGGCGAACAGAACCGCCAGCCAACAACCGAACTCACGCGCGTGTGAGGTGGGGTCCACCACCTTCACAGCATTGTGGCAGCTTGTTTACTTATTGTCCCAAGCTGCGGCTAGTACTCCCTCCGTTTCTATTTTCTTTGCGCACAACTTTTTCTTTTTTTTTCCTAATTGTTCTGCGCGAATTATACCTGGCCATACCTCAGGCCGGGCCGGGCTTCGGGCCGGGCGTAGCCAAGCCCAACGCAACAAACCCAGACCCGAGCCTAGCCCGGCCCGGCCATCAGGCCTGTTTTCTGAGCCCGAGCTTGGCCCGAACACGTAAAAGCCCGCCGGGCTCCGGGCCAGGCCGGGCCGGCCCGACCTTCAGAAAAGTGCAAAAATGACGGGCCCGGGCCCAGCCTGGCCCGGCCATCGGGCTCAAAATCTAGGCCCGAGCCCGGCCCAGGAGCAACGTCGGGTCGGGCCAGGTCGGGCTTTTTCGGGCCGGGCTGGCCGTGTCGGGCTTCCTGTGGCCAGGTACTATGCGCGATCCACTAGGGATGCTTTCCTTCTCTACCCCTACCTTCCCGCTGCAGTTAAGCCAATCAGGGGCGCCATGCAAGGGACACAGGCTGCGCGCATGCGGCACTGACGAGGGATTAGCCAATACGTTGCATGCAGTATTTAAAGCAATTAAAACGCTGCAGCTCTTTCCATGTGAACCGAGGGGTAAATTGGTCCAAAATTGTCCACCGAGTTCTCTTCTTGGTATGCGGGTCAAGACTTATGCGCAAGGTAAAAAGGATCGGACGGAGTAGAGAAGTCCATCGCTGCACGCAGCGGCAGCGGCACGCAGTGCATCCACGGCTGGCGGAGCGTCGCGATTAGGACTAGCTGGAAGTGCTACTTCGAGTATAGAGCACCGCCAACTAGCGTAATGTTTCGTATTCGTTTTATCCGTTGTACTATGCACTGACAGCCGGACTGACTCATCTGCTGCAAGCACTGCATATGTACAGTACAGGCGAAAGGACACAATATTACCGGTGCACCGAACACTATATAAAGTAAACACTTCACCCAGCTGCATGTATTTAAGGCTCATGCACCAGCCGCTGCGTGCAGGACCGATCGTTTTGCTTCAAACACGCACACAAGCACCCGAGTTGCTGCGATCCGTCGTCGTCGCCGTGCCGCGATGTCCCAGAGCTCATCTTCCGCTCGTCGTCTCCGAACACCCCCGCCCCCGCTGCCATTGATCCTGTGCCCGAGGTGTGTCGGGACGAGGACTAGATGGTTTGTCTCCGGGATAGACCGGAATCCCGGCGTCCTTTTTTACAAGTGCCCGAACCAGGGGTAAGTCTGTTATCCGTACACCCATCCATCAGATGTTGCAGTTTTCTACTGTTTGCTTTTTATTTTCTTGTTCATCATTCAGTTTTGAAACTGACGCAGGACGGAGGCCCGTGCGACTTTTGGTTGTGGGAGGACCAGTACGTGTTCTTCATCACCGACGTTGGCATCAACCTTCTCATCGAGGCGGCCGGAGGTGGGAGCAACGTGATGTTTGGTATCGGACGCGCCATGGAAGATGTACATTTTTTTGGTCAATGAAAAATAACCAGTGTACATAATGCCGGGGGACGCGTACTACTGTAACCAAACACCGGGTCATGATTAAGAAAACGAGTAAGGACCATTTTCTGCCAAGCCTGATCCAGAATATATTCTCTCCCCCACTCTACATTCAGACTGCTGCACGAAATTCACCAAACTTCTACAATTGGATTATACCGAAGTATAGCTTTCCCTTTGCAATGTTTGAACACTAAAAAATGTCACCATCCCAACATAGAAACAGCGACGAGAATAATATTGGACAGAAAGAACCTAATCATGCAACTCCGGTGGTTATTTTTACTAGCAATTCAAGCTCTTTTGTCAATGAAAATTAACCAGGGAAATTAACCAGCGACGAGAATAAGATTGTAGAATTCATACGCCTCCGGCATAGAATCGAAAATTGTGCCAAGCGCCGGGTTGACAACCACATCAGTCCCCCTGTCAGCGAACCCTCGTATGGCAGCTTCAAGTGCCGGCACACGATCAACCACCGCCGCCCGCTCGTTTGGTGCTTGCGGCCCTCTTGGCCTGCCAACATAAGCAGAAGGAAAAGAAGATAAACAGAAGGCATGCCTGTAGTTGGGAAAACCATTTTTTCTCTAATTTTACATTTATGAACATTGACAAATAAAGATTGTACTGCGTGTGTGCCACCCACTATGCTTACTACTCGAAATTCACGGGTTTGTGGTAGTAGAATCAACCAATGAAAATTTGACCAGGGACGTTAGCTGCCCTCGAACGATTTTTCTGGAAATCAACTAGAGTGTGCTTGGGCATTTTTACGGGTTCGAGCTGGGAAAAAACAAATACAAACAAGCATAATGCACCAATTCGGCAACTTGCTCCTACTAGACAAGAATCAGATTGCTAGAAAAAATCCCAAGTCAACGAATCCTCATAGAGAAGCTTCAATGCGACGGCACGCGATCACTGCTACCGCATCGCCGATCGTCTGTCGCCCGTGGCCCTGTAACTAACTAATTACCACCAAAAATCAGAAGAAACTTAAGGGAAAACAAAGGCACGCTTGGGAGAAGCTCTTTTCCCCCTCTTTGCATTGTACATTGGACCACAAACTAAATTGGAACAGGCTAGGATTGCCAAGGCCAGTCACTCCTGCAAGACCACTAGCGATTGGTATCTCGCAAATTCTGAGCTTTTTGCGGCAATAGAATTTTTAACACTGTCTATGTTTAGGCAAAGGCATTAATCGCCCTAAGTTCACTTGGTTGATGACGCTTTACAAAAATCCTTATATTATGACCGGATCGAAGCTGTAGAAAAATCCACCAAAGTAGATTCAGACTCTACTTAGTCGATCTAGCCAGATTTTCAGATGGCTGCAAAAAATAAATCCTGGCAGCCTGCTAATTCCTAGCTGCACATGTGAATGGGAATCAGCAAGAACGCCTCTTAGGCACCAGCGAAAGAAATCAACGAGATACCTGCGCTTCCAGCCAACTCGGATGGTGGTGTTTGTGGATGCTTGCGCACTGTGGGGTAAGGACTGAATCGAGCCGCGCGAGACGACGGGCGGCGCCGCGCCATGGGCGTGTCCGACAGCCACATCGCCACCGCCCGAGCTGAACATGGTGCAGGATCCCCCGGAGAACTCAACATCAAATAAAGCCTTCTCTGCCGCCGGCTGTGCCCCACCCTCATCCGACCGACGCGTATCAGGAGAGAACGGGCGGACGACCGATTCCGGCGAGCCTACTCCTGACGCGGCCGCCGCGGCGCCGCCACCGGCCGTAACGGAAGCCCCCAAGCACGCTGCTGAATCGTTGGCAGTCGACGTCGATCTGCAGTACCGGCGAGCGGTGCGAGCTCGTAAGTTACGGATTCCATCGAAGAACAAAAATAAAGGAGCAGAGTTTTCACTCACCCAGAGTCGAGCGCCGGCGCCTCCGCAGCTGGAATCGCCATGAGCAGAGCCTGACCCACTGCCTCCGGCTCGCCGCAGTCCTCCCCCCAAATCCGAAAAGGGATCCCGTGCTAGACGTAGGACCTGAGAGCGGCCGTCATGCGTCCAATCTGGGTACGCGCCACCCCGCCGAAGCCAGGACCCGCGAGCCAAAATGCAATAATGTGCGCCCTGCACTTTCTGACCGGACCGGTCCAATCGTATGACCGAACGTACCTCGGCGAGCCCACACGGGAAGACTTAGGGGATGTATTTGCTTGTATCCAGCTATGTATGCACGCTTTACTGAATCTCACGTTTTCTTTTGCACAGATCACCTCGCGCAGCAGGGCCGTCGATGCGCTGCGTGCATCTGCCGATGTGTGCAGGACGGCCGCACTCGGACGGAGTACTACTACTCCCTCCGTCCGGGTTTATTAGGCTGGCCATAGTGAGGTAACATAAATAGTAACATGCACTTGGGACTCACAAACATGCTTATGTGGCAGTCAATTAAAGAAGAGAGAGATGATTATAGTAACATAGGTAGATACTGTAACATAATAAATGTTATGCTACTATGTGTCATGCATGGCAATAAATGCACTATGGATGTAGTATTATACACTAGTATCATATGCATGATACTAGTATATGATACTTCCCACAATAACCAGCCTTAGGCCTAAAGACAAGTTCTCTTATAAAAGGGGACATGCTTGTGATGCTGAGAGGCCTAATAAACCCGGACGGAGGGAGTAGTAGCTAGATGTTTCCAACTTTGTCTAATTTGTGCTAGATTTTATTGTACAAGCTAAGAGCATCTTCAATGGACGCGCCAAAAGACGTGCGTGCAGTAAACTGGCATTCTAGCGCACGCGACAAGTTTTCACGCGCTCCAGCGAAGGCGGGAAACTACCATGCGCGGGAAGCGATTGCGCGCGCGTGGGAAATAGCGGCAGCACGCGCGGTAGATCTGGTGCGCCACTTCGCGCGCGCACATAAAATGCGGCGCTCGCCATGCGCTCCACCACACTGCCACGCGCCCATCCCCTCGCCACCTCGCCGCTTCCACCTCTTTCTCGCCGCTTTCAGCGCCCCGCCACCACCACACCACCATGCCGCTGCGTCGTCGGGGATCTTCAGGCTACCACGGCATCCGCCCGCGCCCCAACGGCTGGTACTCCGCCGAGATCCGGTCTATCGACG
>NC_057800.1:16573911-16594025 GCF_018294505.1 Triticum aestivum
ATTCAAGCTCTTTTGTCAATGAAAATTAACCAGGGAAATTAACCAGCGACGAGAATAAGATTGTAGAATTCATACGCCTCCGGCATAGAATCGAAAATTGTGCCAAGCGCCGGGTTGACAACCACATCAGTCCCCCTGTCAGCGAACCCTCGTATGGCAGCTTCAAGTGCCGGCACACGATCAACCACCGCCGCCCGCTCGTTTGGTGCTTGCGGCCCTCTTGGCCTGCCAACATAAGCAGAAGGAAAAGAAGATAAACAGAAGGCATGCCTGTAGTTGGGAAAACCATTTTTTCTCTAATTTTACATTTATGAACATTGACAAATAAAGATTGTACTGCGTGTGTGCCACCCACTATGCTTACTACTCGAAATTCACGGGTTTGTGGTAGTAGAATCAACCAATGAAAATTTGACCAGGGACGTTAGCTGCCCTCGAACGATTTTTCTGGAAATCAACTAGAGTGTGCTTGGGCATTTTTACGGGTTCGAGCTGGGAAAAAACAAATACAAACAAGCATAATGCACCAATTCGGCAACTTGCTCCTACTAGACAAGAATCAGATTGCTAGAAAAAATCCCAAGTCAACGAATCCTCATAGAGAAGCTTCAATGCGACGGCACGCGATCACTGCTACCGCATCGCCGATCGTCTGTCGCCCGTGGCCCTGTAACTAACTAATTACCACCAAAAATCAGAAGAAACTTAAGGGAAAACAAAGGCACGCTTGGGAGAAGCTCTTTTCCCCCTCTTTGCATTGTACATTGGACCACAAACTAAATTGGAACAGGCTAGGATTGCCAAGGCCAGTCACTCCTGCAAGACCACTAGCGATTGGTATCTCGCAAATTCTGAGCTTTTTGCGGCAATAGAATTTTTAACACTGTCTATGTTTAGGCAAAGGCATTAATCGCCCTAAGTTCACTTGGTTGATGACGCTTTACAAAAATCCTTATATTATGACCGGATCGAAGCTGTAGAAAAATCCACCAAAGTAGATTCAGACTCTACTTAGTCGATCTAGCCAGATTTTCAGATGGCTGCAAAAAATAAATCCTGGCAGCCTGCTAATTCCTAGCTGCACATGTGAATGGGAATCAGCAAGAACGCCTCTTAGGCACCAGCGAAAGAAATCAACGAGATACCTGCGCTTCCAGCCAACTCGGATGGTGGTGTTTGTGGATGCTTGCGCACTGTGGGGTAAGGACTGAATCGAGCCGCGCGAGACGACGGGCGGCGCCGCGCCATGGGCGTGTCCGACAGCCACATCGCCACCGCCCGAGCTGAACATGGTGCAGGATCCCCCGGAGAACTCAACATCAAATAAAGCCTTCTCTGCCGCCGGCTGTGCCCCACCCTCATCCGACCGACGCGTATCAGGAGAGAACGGGCGGACGACCGATTCCGGCGAGCCTACTCCTGACGCGGCCGCCGCGGCGCCGCCACCGGCCGTAACGGAAGCCCCCAAGCACGCTGCTGAATCGTTGGCAGTCGACGTCGATCTGCAGTACCGGCGAGCGGTGCGAGCTCGTAAGTTACGGATTCCATCGAAGAACAAAAATAAAGGAGCAGAGTTTTCACTCACCCAGAGTCGAGCGCCGGCGCCTCCGCAGCTGGAATCGCCATGAGCAGAGCCTGACCCACTGCCTCCGGCTCGCCGCAGTCCTCCCCCCAAATCCGAAAAGGGATCCCGTGCTAGACGTAGGACCTGAGAGCGGCCGTCATGCGTCCAATCTGGGTACGCGCCACCCCGCCGAAGCCAGGACCCGCGAGCCAAAATGCAATAATGTGCGCCCTGCACTTTCTGACCGGACCGGTCCAATCGTATGACCGAACGTACCTCGGCGAGCCCACACGGGCCGACTTAGGGGATGTATTTGCTTGTATCCAGCTATGTATGCACGCTTTACTGAATCTCACGTTTTCTTTTGCACAGATCACCTCGCGCAGCAGGGCCGTCGATGCGCTGCGTGCATCTGCCGATGTGTGCAGGACGGCCGCACTCGGACGGAGTACTACTACTCCCTCCGTCCGGGTTTATTAGGCTGGCCATAGTGAGGTAACATAAGTAGTAACATGCACTTGGGACTCACAAACATGCTTATGTGGCAGTCAATTAAAGAAGAGAGAGATGATTATAGTAACATAGGTAGATACTGTAACATAATAAATGTTATGCTACTATGTGTCATGCATGGCAATAAATGCACTATGGATGTAGTATTATACACTAGTATCATATGCATGATACTAGTATATGATACTTCCCACAATAACCAGCCTTAGGCCTAAAGACAAGTTCTCTTATAAAAGGGGACATGCTTGTGATGCTGAGAGGCCTAATAAACCCGGACGGAGGGAGTAGTAGCTAGATGTTTCCAACTTTGTCTAATTTGTGCTAGATTTTATTGTACAAGCTAAGAGCATCTTCAATGGACGCGCCAAAAGACGTGCGTGCAGTAAACTGGCATTCTAGCGCACGCGACAAGTTTTCACGCGCTCCAGCGAAGGCGGGAAACTACCATGCGCGGGAAGCGATTGCGCGCGCGTGGGAAATAGCGGCAGCACGCGCGGTAGATCTGGTGCGCCACTTCGCGCGCGCACATAAAATGCGGCGCTCGCCATGCGCTCCACCACACTGCCACGCGCCCATCCCCTCGCCACCTCGCCGCTTCCACCTCTTTCTCGCCGCTTTCAGCGCCCCGCCACCACCACACCACCATGCCGCTGCGTCGTCGGGGATCTTCAGGCTACCACGGCATCCGCCCGCGCCCCAACGGCTGGTACTCCGCCGAGATCCGGTCTATCGACGTCCGGCTCGGCCTCGGCACATTCCGGACCGCGCATGAGGCGGCCCGCGCGTACGACATGGCGGCGTGGCACCTAGAGAGGCCTTGGTCGCGGATGAACTTCCGGGACGTCCACACGCGCGAACAGGCACATGCCGTCACCCCTCCGCCTCGTCTGATCACGGACCAAGACCGTGCGGACCACATTGGGCTGCAGCGCCGCCTCCTCATCGCCGAGGAGGACGAGCGAGCCATGGCGGAGTGGCGCCGGCGCCACCCGGAGGATGTCGCCAACGAGTGCGCCTACTGGGCGGAGAAGACGGCAAGGCGCCGCGCGGAGCGGGCGCACCAGCATTGGCGGAAGGGTTTGGTGATATCGCAGTGCGATATCGTTGAAACAGGTGGGAGGTCGATCTTCACCTCAGACGATGAACGTTGGGAGGATATATGGATCGATACCTCGGACAACACCTCCGAGGATGAGGACGATGATGAGGACTCGGTGTAGTTCTGCACCGTAGTTTTATCTGTTATGTTATAAACTATGTAAAATATCTTTGTATCATTTTTTATATCTATGTGAAATTTATTTTGTGTCCAGAATGCAACAAATATGGACATGCACGGGGCCCAACAAATATTGGCTGCTCGCGCGCGCTACATTTTAGCGTGCTGCTGGAGTTGCGCGCGCACGCTGTATTTTAATGCGGCTGCTGGAGCCAGCGCTGTGCGCTGCGCCAAACCTGGTGATGGGCGCGCCGCAAACTACTTTTTGGCGCGCCGCGCGTTCCACGGCTGTTGGAGATGCTCTAAGCAAGAAACAAAATTTGTTTAGTACAAATGATCTCTGCAGTGTAAAACATTTGGAATACGATGGATAAAAAGACCTACTAGAGAACTGCTAGAAATTACATAATTTGAGTGCAAAGCTAGATAAATCACTAGCTTGTAATTTCCGAACGGAAAATATCTAGAGATATGTTGTAATTTGAGTGCAACACTAGATAAATCACTAACTATGGATACAAGTCCAAAGCATAGGAGGCTTTATTCCGGAGTGACTTAATGAGCGTCATTGTGGCAAGATGTCAGTTTTGGCCGAGTTTTGGGGTGATCTGACATCGATCAGTTTGTGGCTGCCAATGATAGCACACAATGTGTGGAAACTCTTCATCAAGCCGGGTTGATAGATCGAGAATAATGATTTGCTTGTCGGGCTAGACATTTGCAACCCGCAAGGGGGAGGCGACAAGAACAGGGTGGACACTATAGCTAGAGGTAGAAGAGGTGCTACGGAGACATAGTTGACCCACACTAGCCAGATTTGAGTGGGAACCAACGGATGTTGTCGGAGCTAGGACAACGTGTGGACCTATTCACACATGTTGGCGCGGCGAGAGGGCCTCCTTCCTCCCGGCTAGGGTGTTGTCGATGAATGTCATTTCGAGGATTATATCACTTGCGCTTGGGGACGGCTACCATGGATCGGTCGCGTGATATTGACTACGGTTGGCTAGGTAGGCTAAAGTGAAGTTGGTTTTGTTGAACTATAGATGAAAACCTACGCCAAGCTGTTAAATGCCAGCATCAGTGACGCCCTAGGACGTTATTCCTCTCTTTCAGGACATCATTATAGGGCCCATCCATCTCCCTCGCCAACGGAATCTGGGATGTCTTGGGTAAACCCAAGTTTTGCCCTAGGTGGGAGCAGAAGCTGACGGCGTTTCCATCACTCCCTCTGAGAGAGTACACCTTGGAGACCTTGTAGTTTCACTACTCACAAGGTGGCACGTGTCCTCCGACGTGAAAGCGGAAGCAACGGCTCTGAAAACCGCTATGGTTTGTCGACTCCGTTTGATATGCCGACAGAGGCACCGGCTCAATTGGTGCGTGGCCACATGGCCGGTTGTTTACGTTGCACATGTATTGGTTTTAAATCAGTTTTTAATTATAATCATGAATTCTGTTCTTTTTTTAACATCAGTACGGATGCAAGCGTTCATACATACACGAATATACTCACCTCTATGAACACACACGCACACCCTATCTTTATGAGCACCTCCGAGAGACTGACCCGGCATGCCATCTTGAAATTTATGAAGTCACCGTAGGCGCTTCGTCATCGACGGAAACGTCTCCTCTCACTGAAAGCGCATCGCCGGAAATCCTGAAATAAATCCAGAAATGATGCAAGCACCAGGACTTGAACCCTGGCGGGCTGGGAATTCTGTTCTGACCGAATGGAAAAAGTAGAGCTACTAGAAGTTAGTAAAACATAATACTTTTTTTTCTTCGAAGTTTGAAACAGACATAGAACAGTAGACCGGGTGCGTGGAGTAATTTTTACTTGGTGATGATATGCTTTTTTTCCTCTCAAAAAGCAAAACATCAATTGTGATATTTTCCCAAAAAGGTTGGTGGGCCCGTCGTGCATCATTAATAAAACAAGAATATTACGAGTATATTATAGGGGGTACACTATTTTCGGAAGGAGATAACTGTGAGCTAATTAATCACTGCGCTATATTGAAAGCAAAGAGAAGGAATGCTTCACTAAATGTTGGAATATTCTTCTAAGTACTACTCGTGATCTTCTGCGCCGCCTCGTGTGCTTTGCCGTGATCACGTCCGTCAGGTAGGCTAACGGAGGAAGCAGACCGCGTAGAACCGAGCGGACAGCGGACCCGAGGCGCGGCCTGCGCTGCGACTTTTGGTTTTGTCTTTTTACCCATCGCCAGTACGTCCGTGCAGGAAAGCCCCCATTCTTTTCCTGCTCTCATCCCCTGGAACAGTAGATTTGCCAGCGTGGTAGGGAGTTGCCGTCTCTTTGGATCTGGCCTCTTCCATGGTTAGAACAACTCCAACGGCCGATCCAAACGGACGGCGCATTTATCCGCATTTTGTTCGTTTAGATCGGCCTCTCGCCGAGTGTCCATCCAGTTTTATATTTGAATCGGCAGTGCGTCCAACGTGCCGACCCATTTTATGTCCGCGCTCAGTTTTAAAAAAATGCCCACGGCCACACATCATGTCGGCATACATCGCCGGCTTAAAAAAATATCATCATACAGTTCATGCTGGCGCACTCGTCAGCGGCCGGCACACATGCCAGCACATAAAAAGGGATGGGACTTGAGTTCGACCACGCCATCGCGTCCTCGTGGTCATGCCAGCACACACCCGGCATACAAAAAGGGAAGGCGCTCGCGGTCACGAGATCACTCGTCGGTGAACTTGAGCATGTTGGCCTGCATCTTCTCGAACCACGGCCTCTCCGGGGTGGCGTTGAGGTCGATGGGCGCGGGCGCGGGCGTGGAAGGCGCAACCACGCTCACGTCGGGCGAGCACTCCCCGAAGAGGCGGGAGGCCTGCGGGTACACATGGAAGCCGGGCATCGGGTTGCAAGCCGACGCGCGGGGCGAGACGGGCAGCACCATCTGAGGGAACGCCGATGAGCCGGTGCTGGCCGCGGCAATGGTGGCGTTGAGGAGGTTGTGCTGGCTAGGGTTTAACCCTAGCATGTAGAGCGCCTCCCTCGTTGCCGCCGCGACGCGGGCCGTGGTGACCTCCTGCTGCGCAGCGGCAGCGACGACGGCTTTATCCCTCGCGTACGCGGTGTGCCTCCGGCTCTTCCTCTTGGCCGACTCCCTCGCCCGTTGTTCGGGCGTCAACGCCTTTTTTGGCTTGGGCGCGGCGGCGGTCTTGCGTGGGGCACGAGGCTTGCCTTTACCGAAGGGGGCGGTCGTCTTGCCGGACGAGGCGAAGGAGGTGAGTCCAGCAGCGGCGTCGAGGTCGAGATCGTCGTCCATGGCGGGTGCGGGATGGGAGCGTGCGCGGGCGGAGGGTTTTTGGAGGGAAATGAGGGGAAATGGTGGTGGCTGCCACCGACCGGTGGGCTCGGGAGAGGAGTAGGCGCGCACGTGCGTCCGTCTCGTGTTCGCGCCAATGCAAATCCAGCTCAAAATTGTATCTGAAATGGGTCGTCATGTGGACGCCAAGTGGACGCACGTCCATTTAGATCGGCGTGTTGGATCACTTTTTTTGTCCACGCCAACCAAAATGGACGCCAGCAGATGAAATGAATCGCCCCATTGAAGTTGCTCTTATGACTACTGTCCTGCGTGGTAGGGAGTTGCCCTTTTCTTTTATTATTACTATATTATTCCAGGCCTTTTTGGTATCGTCTATCTGCATATTTCTTATTACCTGGGGACACACTAATAATTCCGTCTGAAAGGAGTACAAAGGCCGCACTTGGAATGGATGTAATTTAATACGGGTTTATGTTACTTACTGGTCAAGAGCATTTGCCGGCCGGCAATCGAAACGATAATCCAAACATGGCCTAAGTAATCCTAGGAAAATTTGTAGAACATGGCACATAGGAAATTAGGGCTGCGTTGATTCATAGGAAATTTTATAGGATTGAGATTCACGATTTTTTTTCTATGGATGTTGTTTCATTTGTAGAATGCAATCCCATGAATGATTCCGTCAGACCAACGAGAAGCCATCCCAATGGAGGAGTGGTGTAGTTCAGAGCCACTGGTTCGATGCGGTTCATGGTGATGGCCAGGGCACTCATCCTGCACGGTGCACCAGCGAAGCAGAGCCACAGATTTGAGCACCATAGCGGGCATCCCCATGACGGGTAACTCGGTGACCACAGTACGAGACGAAGAAGCGGTAGTGAAGGTGGTTGCTTGGACCATGGCATCGATGAATCCCAGCATGGTGGCGTCGGCTAGTAAAGGTAGATCAATGGCTCTCCCTATATGAAGTAATTGAACAAAGGTAAAGACAAAAGCATGCGGATTCATCCTTTGAACTCCTGTGACATTTCTTTTCTCCTTATTTCACTTTCATGCTGCTCGACACAGGCATGCGAAAAACCTGTGAGGAGTAAAAGTGATTAAAATCAACTAACATTGATTCTCACTAGTTGATGGGTATTTATACAAGTTTCAGTTGCTGTTGAGAGTGACAGTGATTGCTACAGTGCCAAACAAAACCTTAACTGTTAATGGCATTTGGATATGTTAATGCCGGTTTGCTAATAAAAGTGAACCTTCATGTTCTAAAACTATCACTAACAACACCCAACTCCGCCAATTTTCAATTTATCCCCGTGCCTAACAAGGATTCGGCTTCAAAAAAGAATACAGTGATATCCCATATCATAGGGTGAAGGTGCTTAATTACTTGGAATGTACATTTAAATTAGCCCAATAATAAAGCCATTGACAACAAATCCTCTCGATTTTAGTGCGTTTGACTAAAATTTCCTGGTGCCCTGTTGTTTTCCAAATCAACCTAAGAATATGCACACAGAAGGAAAAACTACCTTTCATCTCTGCGGTTCATTTTGGGCTTACGACACAATTTCTTACATTAACTATAACCGATCCCGCACATTGAAGAAAGATGTGTTCTGCTAGGTACTAGAAGAGACTCTCAAGAAGGGAAGATGTCACAATCTCTTTTTCTTTTTCTAACTCAGCAACAAGCTAGAACAGAGCCATACTCCACACTATCATGACCTTTCACGGAAAAATCATAAGACAACCCAATACAAGGGAATACAAATGTATACATGACCAGCCTTTTCACAGACGGTCTCTGCATGATGGTGTCAAAGATGTTTGATTTCTTTGAATTGTTGAAAGCATTCAGTAGTTGTTTCCTCCTTTTGTTTTTTTGTCAATGTTTCCTTAACGCTTCGTTGTGAGGCATGTGGTACACGTGTGTATGGGTAGTCAACCCGTTTCCACCTAAATCATGTGCCATGTAAAATAGCCACAATAAGCGTAAATGTCCTCAGACATGATAGTGTACTTACCCCTGAAAAGATCGAACAGAGCAGGTGCAGGCAAAGGAATAATCCCATGAGTACCCTGACTAAATATCAAGTTATACCGAAATCGCCGCTCGCCGGAATCAATAAAATTATGCCCAGCCATGCTATCATAATCAAGGAATTTGGTAGGTAAAAGCTCGTCCTCCTTGTGTCTAATAGGAATCTCGAAATTCCTAGCGCGGCAAGAGGCATAAATACCACCATAGATAACACCCTTCGAGCGGTTGGTGTGTAACCGCTGCGCAATAATAGCTCCCAAACTAAAAGTCCTATCAACATAAAGAGCACCACGCAAGATATCAAGACCTGGTGAGCTGAGGGTTCCGCTCTCCCACCTACCGATGATGCATCTCCTAGCAAATAATAAAAAGTAGCGCAAAACGGGAAAATGCAAACTACCGACCTTGGCACCCAACACTCCTCTCGTGTCCGCCACAGTAACTTTAGAAATAAAATCCTAATCATCCCTATGACGCAGCTCTAGGGGGCTGCCCTCAATAGAAATTTTGCACACTTGGGAAAATCTCTCAAGTGTCATCTCTCGAGGAATATCGTTAAGGTGGAATGACACAATGGGTATATCCCTCCTAGCATGATAGTGAAAGTTTTGCATAAAAGTATTGGTGAGGAGGAGATATGATTTCACTTATCTTCTAGGAACAGGGTTGATAACCAACAAGTACAGGGGATCGCAACAATTTTCGAGGGTAGAGTATTCAACCAAAATTTGTTGATTCGACACAAAGGTAGCCAAAGAATATTTGCAAGTATTTGTAGTTGAGTTGTCTATTCAACACACATGGAGACTAAATATCAGCAATAGCGTGATCAGTAGCACAATAGTATGATAATTTTGATAGTAGTGGTAATAGCAGCAACAGTAACGGTGACAGTAGTAGCAGTAGTTTTGTAGCAATTGTGACAACATCTACAATAGTAGTAACTTAGCAAAGGCAATAAGTGAAAATCTCATAGGAATTGGATCGGTGATAATGTTGGATAATATTCATCATGTAACAGTCATAATCTAGGGTGACACAGAACTACCTCCAATTCATCAATGTAATGTAGGCATGTATTCTGTAAATAGTCATATGTGCTTATGGAAAAGAACTTGCATGACATCTTTGGCCTTACCCTTCCGTGGCAGCGGAGTCCATAAGGAAACTAAGGGATATTAAGGCCTCATTTTAAGGGAGAACCGAAACAAAGTATTAACACATAGTGAATACATGAACTCCTCAAACTATAGTAATCACTAGAAAGAATCTCAATTATAGTCACCTTGGGGTATGCAGATCATAACACGTAGCAGGTGCATATAACTTGCATGGTAGGATCAAGAGCACAAATATATTCATGAAAACATAAAGGGTTCAGATCTGAAATCATGGCACTCGGGCACTATTGACAAGCATTAAGCATAACAAAGTCATAGCAACATCAATCTCAGAACATAGTGGATACTAGGGATCAAGCCCTAACAAAACTAACTCGATTACATGATAAATCTCATCCAACCCATAACCGTCCAGCAAGCCTATGAAGGAATTACTCACTCCCGACGGCGAGCATCATGAAATTGGTGATGAAGGATGGTTGAAGATGACAAAGACAGAAGATCCCCCTCTCCGGAGCCCCGAACGTACTCCAGATCTGGCCCCCCAATGAAGAACAGTAGGTGGTGGCGGCTCCGTATAGTAAAACGCGATGAAAATTCCTCTCTTTTTCTCGGGAAATATAAATTTATAGTGCCGAGATTAGGGTCAGCGGAGCCATGTGGGCCCCACAAGCCACCAGGGTGCGCCTTGGTGCCTCGTGGGCACACGTTGGCCCCCCTCCAGTGGGTCTTTGCTCCAGTATTTTTTTATATATTCCGTAAAAAATCTCCGAAAATTTCCGTCCAATTCCGAGAACTTTTAGTTCTGCACAAAAAAACACCATGGTAGTTCTGTTGAAAACAACGTCCGTCTAGGTTAATTTCATTCAAATCATGAAAATTTGACTTTAAAACAAGAGCAAAAGTGTTTAGAAAAGTATATACGTTGGGGACGTATCAACTCCCCCAAACTTAACTCATTGCTTGTCCTCAAGGAATTCAGTTGATAAACTGAAAGTGGCAAAGAAAATCCTTTACAAACTCTATTTGTTCCCCTTGATGTATATAAGCTTAACTACCAACCAAGTTTTCAGTAAAGATCATGAACTAACCATGTGAATGATAACACTTAGAACTCATGTACGCATATCAATGGCATAATCAACTAGCGAGCAATAATAATACATCTCAAATGCCAACACTTTGTCAAAACAATCATGATAGAATATGACAGAATGATATTTCGCTAGCCCTTTCTGATGCCGTAAAACATAATGCACAACGCCTTTGAAGTTCAATCAATGACTAAACAATGTAACTCAGGGTAGAAGAGATACAGTCATGCTCGCCTCCAACATTAAATAGACTCAATACATGTTAAACTAAGAATGAGAATAATGCTTTGTATGTTGGTCCTTGAATGAGATGGTCATGACTCAACAATGAAAATAAATAACATGAAAGTAAATAGAAAGGCCCTTCACAAAGGGAAGCAGAAATTTGGAGAGGTGGTAGAGCTCAGAGGTAAAACATAGATGGATAGATTTTGAGAGGTGTGCTTTTCCTGTCAACCTTACAACAAATGATTTCAATATTTTCCATGCTAAACACATTAATGACAGTTCCCAAAAAGAAAATTTTGTTTTACTCCCCCACAACCGTACATTGCAAGCCATGGCTAGCCAAATCCACTGGTGCCCTCCAGACAATCAACTTTTCAAGTGGGGGGGGGGGGTGTTTTTATTTTTATTAGGTTATGCAGGACTGGCATCCCTTTTACCAGCCTCTCTCGTGCAGGCGAGTGAATAAACTATTTTAGTGGGAATAACACTCTTAGCATGGAAGATATTGACTGCCCTGTCCCATGAGCAATACGACCGGGCACACAAAACATATGTTTATTTGAATGATTCGAGATGGCACATGCAAATTTACTTGGAACGACAGGGCAACACCGTATATAGGTAGATATGATGGACTCTTTTGGCATAACTTTGGGTTTCAAGAATTTGCATGCACAAGTAGTATTACCGCTTTGTACATGTGAAGGCTAGCACTTAGATTGAGAAACAACCAACTAAAGAGCGACAAAGGTCATAATCATACATTGCGAATAATAAACATTGAACACGAGCATGAGTAAGATATAAACACTATGAACATGAATATCATAAGGGCTACATCGGTTTTGAAGCAACTACATGCATGAACATGTTCCAAGTCAAACCACCTAAATTCTTCAGAGGAGGATGCCATCCTAACATACTATATCATAATCATTTTAATGCATCTTGACATGCAAGATAAATCATTATCCACCCCTAGCTACTTAAGCATGGCATGAGCAACTATAATCTTTAATTGTCATCACCAACATGTTTACTCATAATATGCTGAATCAAGACTACTGAGTTAAACATATTTACAAAAAACAAAAACAAGGAGAGTTCATACCAGCTTCCCTTACCACAGTTACTTCGTCGAACCATCATCTTCATTGTCTTTCACTTGGATGACCAAATGATGTAAAAATAATAATAGATCAAGTATGCCATGGACTAAACTGAAATCTGCAAACACTTTATTCAAAGGAGAAGACTAAGCAAATATTGGCTCTTCGTTAGATCAACAATGAAGCAAATGAGATCTGCTTGACAATTCTTGCAAAGTCTTCTCCTTACGACGATTCAAACGAAATAGAAGAAATTCAGAGAAACAAACTGAAATATTTTTGGATTTTTTAGTTTTTCTTAAGAAAGCAAACAAATGAAGAAAAAAGAAAGGCGAGAACACTGTTTACACCGAAGAACTCCAAACAAACAACAAAAGAAGAACAGAAAATCTTTTTGGGTTTTCTTTTACAACTATGAACTAACTAAAATAGAAAGAAAAACCGAAAAAGAAGCGAGAAATATTTTTGGATTTTCAAAGTTCTTCAAACACTCAAAAGAAACAAAGTAAAACGGAACATGGATATACAATGAAAACGATGATCACTAACAGATGTAACGAATGTGTGAACATGAATGTAATATCGGTGAGAACACGTACTCCTCCAAGCTTAGACTTTCGGCCTAACTTGGTCTATGGCCACTGCTGACGAGGATAGTAATTGTAATGGTATCTCAGGGTGGCATTCTACGCCACCTCCTCAGTGAGGCGAGTGGCCTTCACTACAACATTGTGTTCCTGGGCCTCCTCTTCATAGGCAAAATGCATTTGTTTGTTCTGAAAATCAAAGAGAGCACGCGCATGAAAAATAATAGACATCATGGTACTTATTAAATGTCAAATTGTATCCATATTCATTAGTCTCATACTTGATAAACTTCCGGAGTTGCATTGCCTTAAAATCCAGGTACTTATCAGGGAGTACGGGGTCATTAGGCCCAACAGAAACTCCAAGACTCGTAGCTAAGCGAGAGGCATAAATTCCTCCATACAAATCACCATCACCCGCATTTCTACCCAAACTTCATGCAACATTGGCCCAAAAATTAAAATCTCTTCCGCCATATATGACAACATGAAGGATGGTCAAATCAAGAGCCCAAATGGCACTACAGTCGTGTTTGCCAACTAAACAACATCGAATGAAATAGGCAAAGTAGCGAATAGCAGGAAACTGAATTTTTCTTATTCTAGCTTGTGACACTCCCCTATCCTCACCATTACAAACACTACTAAGAAATGTATGATAATCAATCTTTCGTGATCCGTCGAGCGAACCCCAATACGGAATCTTAGAAACACGACAAAACTCTTCCAAATGTAAACTATATGATCTCATAAAAGTGAAAGAGAACTCCATAGATGTAGAAAAGTACTCAAATTGCTACGTAAATAAATTGGTAAGGTGATAGTACTGTGTGCACTTATCTGCCAGGAAGGCAGTCAACTCGGCATTTTCAATATATGGATCATTTTTTTCTTGATGCCAACACCTATCTTGAAAGTGTTGCAAGGCCATTGACATGATTTCTCCTCGGCACATCGCACCTAACTTGCCCGAGGCTCATGGTACGCCTGTTGTTCCGAGCGTTGGCTCGAGGAACTCCCCAAAGACATCCTCCTAAACATGTTCATCTTCTTGAAAAATTTCTAATTTTTTTGGCCACAAATAAGAGGTCAACAAAACCTAACAAAGCTGATAGCAACAACTCCTACAAGTGTCTCGCGACTATATCAAGCATTCAAACTACTTAGAACCAAATAAATTCAACATCCAAGCTCATCTTCATGGTCACGAACAGTAGAAAAATAATAAAATATGAACCAATAGGACAAAACTAATTGGACCAATGAAGGTGTCACTTACTAAGGAGCAATCCACCAAAACAGTTTCGAAAACGGAGCTCCGAGCAAAGAGATCGAAAATCTCAAGTTTTGAAGCAAGAACACGAGAACAAGAGCTACCTTGATTTTTTTCCTGGAGGAGGAAGAAGCAATGAGTAGGTGGACTAAGTGAGGGGGTCTGTGTGGGTCCCACAAGACACCATAGTGCAGCCAGGTGTAGGCGCGCCCTGTTGTCCTGTGGGCAGCAGGTACACTCTCTATGGTGTGTCCACTACCAAAAGTTCTGAAAAATTCAATAAAAGTCGTGTTAAAATTTTACGACATTCTGAGCACTTATATTTTTGGGTCATTTTTATTGCACAGATAATTCAGAAACCAGAAAAACATGGCATTTTAGTTTATTAAACTATAATTAATAGAGAGTGAACTAAAATTACAGAAGGTTGTGCTTACGAAATTCATCAACCACATGCCCCTCAAAAAGAATCCATTCATAAAGTTGGTCAGGTCCTATTAACATCCTAGTACCTAGTGACATGAAACAGAAGAACTTTCGTATAACACTAGGTTACCTACCATGCTAGGAGCCCCCTTATTTTTTTATTATTTTTCGGACTCTATGAATTTTCCATGTGGCAGCCGATCACTACCGGACTCGCTGTCTATGCCTACGGCCACGGGCCGTCGGCATAGGCCCCTAAGCCGTCGGCATAGATCTATGCCTACGGTTGCCGTCGGCATAGGCCCGTCGGCGTAGATGTCGTCAGCGTAGTCTTGTCAGACCGTCGGCATAGTATAGCCGTCGGCATAGGGGCCTATGCCGACGGCCTGACATCAGCCGTCGGCATAGTATAGCCGTCGGCAGTGTTTTTCGTCTGACGGCAACGGACGGCGCCGTCAAAAGCGCTGACGAATCACGCAATGCCACGTCGCAGAGCTATGCCGACGGCAATGCCGTCGGCATACCTCTGCCACGTGGCAACCCCTGGTACTCCTGGTGGCAGGGCTATGCCTACAGCAAAGCCGTAGGCATAGATGAATCTATGCCGACGGCTTTGCTGTAGGCATATCTATGCCATGTGTCATCTCCTGGTTCCTCCTGGCAGCAGGGCTATGCCTACGGCAAAGCCGTCGGCATAGATTTTCAGCTATGCCTACGGCTTTGCTGTAGGCATAAAAAGTCTATATTCATAATAAATAAGACAAGTGATATTGAAAAAACTGAATAAAAGAAACTATATTCATAATAAATGAAGCATTGCAATTATTTGGCCTGAATAATAAACAATAGACTTTATTAATATGAATGTCAACTACAAGCATTCAGGAATTACACTTAGAGGAAAAGGAAATAAAAGAAGAAAGGAAAAGTCCTAAACTAAACCTATACTAAACTATCTACTTCATCTTCTGCTCCTTTCTTCTAGTTCATCAACCTGCAAAACAAGAAACAACAAATAGGAAAAACTTGATTAAGGTTAAAATGTAGCATTCCCCTTATGGAAATGCCTTTGCTGTAGGAGCTAGCACTTAGGAGTTTGTAAACATTAGTCAAACCCCAATCAGATTAAGTTGATAAAAGAAACATTAGAAGAGAGCCAACACTGCATAAATGGAGCCAATGGAACAGTAACCAGCAAGGCCAAAAGGAATAGGTTCAATTGGCAGTAAAGAATAACCCAATAGAGAAGTAAAGCCAGCAAAGTATAGATCAAAGCTAAACCCAAAGATCAACTCAAATTAGCACTAACTCCATGATTAGGGGATCCCTCGATTAATCTTGGGTTAGTTTTCAGATGAAATCCAACTAACCCACTACTAACCAACTAACCCAGAGGTAGGGTTTGAAGTAGGGATTGTCCTCAGGCAACCTAGTAGTGCTAGGACTATTGCATCATTGGATCAAGTAGTGCAGCATCTGCAGTTAAGTAATGGTGAGAGCCTCAGGACACCATCATTGGCATGGCAAGATTAAGGAGCACCTGTTCTTATCAGTGAGAGTATGAGAGAGAGAAAGAAAGAGAAGAGACCAGTGTAGCATCTGTTCAAATCAGATTTAAGAGAGGGAATTGGCAAGGAAAGATACAGTCCATAACCTGCAAGAATAAATAGGCCATTGATAGCACATTTACTAAACATCTGCCGTAAGCAGAAGTGCAGAACACATACACCCACTTACACATGGGTACTATTCTGTATATAGGTACACAAGCACAACACATGGACCTGGTATAGATAGGAGTATAAGCATGCATCAAAATCATCTGAAACATCTGAAATAGCTAAAGCAAAGAAAGAGTTAACACTACATGCAACCATGAGGACTATATCCTGTACAATATACAACTAAACCACCAGTAGATGATGTACTAAACCATACAAGAAATACCAATACATGGTATTTAGATAAAGACTAGTATATATCAAACACACATACCAGCTTGAAAGAGAAACTATAATTTTATACCACTACAGGAGCAAATCATGAACAACACAGAGTAATTGCAGTAAAGAGATGAATTAGTATATGTTGATCAATAAGAAAGTTACAGCTATATACAAATGAAGGACTATATCCTTTATAAGATAACAAAGAAACAGTAGCACTTGTACATATGAATAAATAGAACCAGCAGCCAACTAATAAAGAAACTAGCATGTGCTATAGGACAGGAACAATAACATCTATAAGACCAAGATAATTGCAGTGATAGACCAACAATAGCATAGAATTTCTTGTAATCAGTCCATAGACATGAACTAGAACTAGAATATGAACATGTAAAGCAGCAGGAGCATAAGTAGACCAAAGTCCACATTGCCAAATCCATAAAGATAGCACGGTAATCAATTGAGCTAATAATAGGTGAGCCAACCTTCACCAAGCACTAACAGGACACGCGGAGCAGCATCAAATCGACCATGACATGCCCGAAGAGAGTAGTACGAGCAGGGGAGCAGAGGGATTGAGGAGCTTACCATAAGCAACGCCACCACCATGGTTGCGGTGTGGCCAAATCACCGCCGTCGCACGGTGGCAGGCGATAAGGTAGTCAACACTGACGGATCTGGGGCAGTAGCACCACAGGCAAAACCAGGAGGCGGTGGTGCACAAGGAGGCACGGGAGGTGGCGCAGGCGACTATATCCACGAGCAAGAGCACGCCGACGACAAACCTCTCCCCACCACCGAAACCCTAGAGAGGGAGAACCGATGGGGGCGACCACGGGCGGCAGGGAGAAGCGAATCGAATGAGTGGAGGAGGTAGAGCGGCTCAACGGGGAGCCCTGGGTAGCTAGCTCAGCGACAGAGCTCGCCGGAATAGGCTGGAATCGGCCGGCGACCGAGGCGGCGATGTGAGGCGACAAAAGAGAGAAGGGGATCGAGAGATAGGGGCTCGGGATAGAGAGATAGGGGCTCGAGATCGAGAGAGATGGGCTTGGATCGAGAGAAAGAGGGGCTCGGGAGCTCGCCGGTGCCTGACCCGCCGCCCGCTGGCCTCGCCGTCGCCGGAGGTGAGGTGGCGGCCGAAACCCTAGCTAGCACGGGGGACGATGGAGGGCGGGAGCGCTGATTCTGGACGGAGGGGAAGGAGGCGTGGAGCTTGGGGAGCTCGGGGGAGTGCTTCCCGTCGCCGGAGCTCACCGGAATAGGCCGGCGTGGGTGGTGGCGGCGGCGAGGGAGAGGGGTTCGTGGGGGAGAGAGGAGCGAGGAGCGAGGTCGCGAGACAGAGAGGGAGGAGGCGTTCGGTGGAGTTGGGTGGGCTCTATCTCGTGGGCTCTTTTTTTGTCCTTTTCTCTAGATGGATGGATGGATGGCTGGATGGATGTGGGGTGGAGAGCTAGATGGATGGATATGCGCCACGTCATCGATCCATGGCACAAACGTTTCCACCAATAGGAATCAAGCTCATGCAATTGTGTTCTCCCTTTTGTTTTTCTTCTAAATTTTTTTACTCTCTTGGACCGCTGAAGGAGGGCAAGTGCTAACCGCGTCCACGCCGGTGAAGGGTCTGGCGTCCTTTGGCCTCGCCGCCATCGGAGCAGCGCTAGAGGTGGAGGCCATCGAAATCCTAGCCACGAGGTAGGGTTGTGGGTGGACGGAAGGAGCGGATCCTGACGCATGGATGGATGCGGCAGGACGAGGTCTGGCGGACCCGGCTGTCGGCGATCTATGAGGGGAGAGGAGGATCACAGTGGCATGCCGGATCCAGCCACTTGTAAACTGCACCATCTTCGAGTTAGTATCTGGCTATCGAGAGGGAACGTGTCCGGTTTATGAAGGAAGTGTGTTGCCCGTTGCTCCGTTGACCTCGAATCTTCTCGTGCTCTCAAAGGGGGGCATTTCATGACACGTTCCCGGGCATGGCATTTTTTGGGACCGCCTGGAATATTTGAGACATTTACAGCATCTGTAGGGCTTCAATGTGGAAAAATGCAGATCTGCACGGCGGCCACCTGAAATGATGTCAATAAGTGGTTTGTAAATCATATATGATGTCTTTGCAGTATGCGTAGGCCTAGTGCAACGAAAGGAGGAGGAGCCATACCACTGGCGGGCGAATGTACCTCGGCGGCATGTCGGATCTAGCTGTAAAAATCCACGGAAAATCATACGATGCCGGAAATCCTCGGGACCTGGCACGGTGTCGTCATATGGCCCTTGTAAGGTGTGGTAAAAATTTGAGCGTGTTTCGCAGAAGTCTGACCGGTGGCCACTTCTAAACCGCACCATCTTTGGGTTAGTATCTTGCTATAGAGAGATAATGTTTCGGTTTGTGAAGGAATTGCGCTGCCCGTTGCTCCGTTGACCTCGAAAATTTTCATGCTCTCAAAGGGGGCCATTTCATGAAACGTGCCAGGACATGGCATTTTTCGGGCACGCCTGGAATATTTGAGACATTTACTACATCCGTAGGGTTTCAATGCGGGAAATCACATATCTGCACAGCGGCCACCTGAAATGATGTCCAAAAGTGGTTTGTAAAATCATATATGATGTCTTTGCAGTATGCGTCGGCCTAGTGCAACCAAAGGAGGAGCAACCCCACCACGGGGAGGGGCGAATGTACCTCGACGAGATGTCAGATCTAGCCGTAAAAATCCACGAAAAATCATACGATGTCAGAAATCCTCGGGACCTGGCACGGTGTCGTCATATGGCCCTTGTAAGGTGTGGTAAAATTTGAGCGCGTTTCGCAGAAGTCTGACCGGCGGCCACTTGTAAACTGCACCATCTTCGAGTTAGTATCTTGCTATAGAGAGAGAATGTTTCGGTTTGTGAAGGAACTGCGCTGCCTGTTGCTCCGTTGACCTCAAAAATTCTCATGCCCTCAAAGGGGGCCATTTTATGACACGTGCCAGGACATGGCATTTTTCGGGCCCGCCTGGATTATTTGAGAAATTTACTGCATCCGTAGGGTTTCAATGCGGGGAATTGCAGATCTGCACGACGGCCACCTGAAATGATGTCCAGAAGTGGTTTTTAAAATCATATATGATGTCTTTGCAGCATGCATAGGCCTAGTGCAACCAAAGAAGGAGGAGCCCCACAACTGGGGGGCGAATGTACCTTGGTGGCATGCCAGATCAAGCCGTAAAAATCTGTGGAAAATCATACGATGCTGGAAATCCCCGGGACCAGGCACAGTGTCTTCATATGCCCCTTGTAGGGTGTGGTAAAAGTTTGAGCACGTTTCGCAAAAGCCTGACCGGAGGCCGCTTGTAAACTGCAGCATCTTCGAGTTAGTATCTATCTATCGAGAGAGAACGTGTCTGGTTTGTCAATGAAATGCGTTGCCCGTTCCTCCATTGGCTATTTCAACCCTCCATCGCACTTGTATACATATATTAAGACACAATGCAAGTTTGGGTACCATTGATACCCCCAAGGCCCCCGACCGACCTAATCCTAGCCCGGTTGACCCGAAGATCTAGGCCTTTGACTTTCACCGAACCGCCTTTGACCAACGTACTTTTCCACCTGGTTGTGATAGGTCAGCCCATAGGAACATTTCAAAACAAGGTCTGGGCCCAACACACCAGCGGACCCCCCTCGTGTCGACCCGATG
>NC_057800.1:16594312-16600985 GCF_018294505.1 Triticum aestivum
GTGAAGGGGGTCACATTCCGGAGCCGCGTGTCGTTTGTTTGCACCTGACAGCACACTTCCAGACATGTAAGAGGACCTGACGCAAGATTTGATGGCATAGCTAGCCCCCAAAGGCCCCCGACCACACTCGTAGACATGCGAAGAACAATCCATGGTGGGGGATTTTTTCACATACTCCTGCATCTTACAAAAATATAAGAAATGGCCGTTTCCTTCGTGTCAACCCGACATGGCCGTTTCCTCCCTCCAAGTGACAACGGCATTGGCGTCCATGAAGGGTCACACTCCTGAGCTAGTTGCCTTTGCACCCGCCACCACAATCCTTGAAACAGTCTGATGAAGCAAACATGATTTAAGTTTGTTCAAATTTGAAACATAGTATAGCACATAATCCTTTCAAGATTCTGATAAAAAACCATATGAATTTCGTCAAAATCAATCCAAGTATCAATTACTTATGATTTTAATAAAGCAGAAGGACCTATATGCAAAAGTACAGGAGGCCACATTTCTAACATACTCAAAAACAAAAACAAACTGGATATTCATAATCTATGGAAAATTCTACCCTAAATCGATGTATAATTTGTGTATGTTTAAGTTTAGATAAGTTAGATTTAAATTAAACAAAATTTAACTTAAAAATAAAAATAATTTAAAATAAAAACAAATAATATCTATGCCTACGGCCATGCCGTAGGCATAGTTCTCGGCCAGGGGCTGCCAGGAGGTGCCACGTGGCGGGGCTATCCCTACGGCAAGGCCATAGGCTTAGATGGAAAACTATGCCTACGGCTTTGCCGTCGGCATAGATCTGCCACGTGGCAGCTCCTAGTAAAAAAATATAGATAATATCTATGCTGACGGCCGCCGTCAGGGCCGTCGGCATAGATTTGACGGCGTCAGCCCGCCGTTTGTCCCTGGGCCACCAGGGCCACATCTATGCCGACAGCCTAACTATGCCTACGGCCACCGTAGGCATAGATCGATATATGCCGACGGCCTAACTATGCCTACGGCTGCCCTAGGCATAGATGGAGGTATGCCGACGGCTTCTCTATGCCGATGGCTTTTCCCAGGCCGTCTGCGTAGCTCGAGTTATGCCGACGGCCCCGACAAAAAGCCGTCGGCATAGATAAGGCCGTAGGCATATAGGGTTATTCCGGTAGTGGATGAACAGTGCCTTGAATAGTAATTGTGCTCATTAATTAATTATGCATGGTAATCCTACATGAACAGTACATGTGGGTGAACAGTGACTATGAGTGACAATATTTTGTGTGAGGAGTGTTTCGAGAAAAAATGCAACATTGGTTCATACAACATTAGTTTCAGAAAAATACGAAAAAATATTTTTAAAGAAACTGACACTTTTAAACATTAAGGACAAGAGACCCTTCTAGGTTCGTGCAATTTGTCATGCTG
Source organism: Triticum aestivum (assembly GCF_018294505.1). Lineage (NCBI taxonomy): Eukaryota > Viridiplantae > Streptophyta > Magnoliopsida > Poales > Poaceae > Triticum > Triticum aestivum. The sequence continues at coordinate 16,595,738 of NC_057800.1, forward strand.
ACATGACATCCAAGAAGTTTGGTACAAAAAACTAGAGCTTAAATTAGCTTCCTCTTTTTTCTACACTCTGTGATTTGTGCTAGAATGTCAGGTGTTTAACATGTGTTTATTCAGACCGTCACCACTTTGAATAAGTCTACCGGCTAAGTTAGCATGTCCCTATGAATTTTGGGGTTTATACATGATTTCTAATGGATATCTAGCGCGTTTCTTTTCATCTCCGATATGTTCATGGTTTTAAAAGGCGCTTTGTCGTCGGTTTTTGTTGTTCGTCGGATTGGTTGCTTCACCGTTTATGTGTATGTGTCGTGCTTTCGGGTTTGTATTTCTCTCTTTTGTTCTTGCGTCTTCCTTTGATTCGGTCGTGCATGTGCTTGGTTGTTGCCATAATTTCTATGCATGTCCCGTATTATCTGAAAGGCTCCGGTGAAGTCTAAGCTGCTACACCGCTGCTCTGCCCTCATCGTCGTAGCCTCCGCCGCCGATTGATTTTTTCCCTTTTCTGACCGGACGGGAATTGAGAAAGATAGGATATGAGAGGAGAATTTCTAGAGGAGTTTTTCTATAGAGAGGAGTTGGGAAGCAGTGGATGCTTTGGGAAGGCCTCAGTACCAGTAAACTAAAGCAAGACCCTGTAGATCCATGTAACCCTAAATCACCACAAAGCAGTAAAACAGTCAAAAAAAGAGAAAAAGCTCGCACACATCCGCGGCTTGGTGTCGTTTACTATGTTTTCTTCCACCCCTAACAAGCGGCACTTGGTGCAGATCGATGTGGATCTAGGGAGGTCTGAGGGAGGTAACACCTAGTAGGGAGAGGTCGACCTAGCGCACGGGGACGGCACCAACCTTCACCAACCCAGGGTGTATCTCATCACCTACACAGCTACACTGTCATGCGCGTAGAACTATGCCGGCCCAAAGGATGTGCAGGGCCGGAGGTACGGGACCAGCGCCCGCGCTAGCAAGCATCAGGAGGATAGCCCATTTTATGGAGTCGCACGCCCAAACAGGCATGATGGAAGCGATGACTCCATGGCCATGGTGTGGACGCCGAATATGGAGTGTGAAGCAAGGTTGGAGGTGTCAATCGGATGGATGGATGGAGAGTAGCCCTCCATGTACATGACTTCGTTCCACACGGAGTGGAGTTTGGTGCGGCTCAAGGAGAGTTGGATGAACACTACTAGGAAAAGCCTATTAATAGCGCGGGTCCCGCGCTACTAGTAAGGCGCTACTGCTAAGACATATAGTCGTAGCATGTATTGTTTTCAGCGCTACTCCTAATCTAACTAGTAGTTGCGTGCTTCCTGTCTAGCGCTACTAGTATTCTGTTTTTCATTTTTTTTATTTTTAGTGTATTTATATGCCGTTATACAAATTTTGATACAGTACCAATTAAGAGTTTGTTATATCATTATGTCCATGATGAATTAATATATTATTGTAAGGAAGAAACACGGATTAGATTCAGTTGGATGAATCAAAAGTTGAATTAGGACGACGATCCTACTAATTCAACTTTTGGTCACTTTTGATCCATCCACATGAATCTAATCGGCGTTCCTTTCACCAATGATATAATAACTAATCATGATCATAAAAACAAATCATCATGATAATCATGATCAACATCATCATCATATTAATATAAAAACTCTTGCATCATATCATCACCAACAACACTAACTAATAATCATCATAGTCATTACCACCAACACTATTTAATCATCATAGTCATAGTGTAGCTATCTAATCACCGCCAACACTAGCTAATAATAATCATCATAGTCATAGTGTAGCTATCTAATCACCACCAACACTAGCTAATAATAATCATCATAGTCATTACCACCAACACTAGCTATTTAATCATCATAGTCATTGTGTAGCACATCATCATGTTCAAACTCATTCTAGCTAGCTAATCACTCATGTTGCTCTCTCTCAGGTAAAATAGCATAAAACATGTGTAGCACTCCCGCTTCATCACATTGGAGAATGCAGATGAACCTGTCTCCTAATTCTGGGCTGCGCTTCTGATTGCTGCCCCCAGTACTTCTCTGCTGTGATCCTTCATAATTTAGCTCCAGCCTTTGACTATTAAGACATGCTCGCTCTGAGAAATCATGAATGCACTCATGTGCAATGAAGGATATCTTGGTCGTTGAAGGAAATATGCCCTAGAGGCAATGATAAAGATGTTATTTATACTTCCTTATATCATGATAAATGTTTATTATTCATGGTAGAATTGTATTAACCGGAAACTTGATACATGTGTGAATACATAGACAAAACAAAGTGTCCCTAGTATAGCCCCCTCCACAGTTTACCACCTCGGTCATATCGACTTAGTGCTTAGGCGAAGCCCTGTGCTGGTAACTTTATCATTACCGTCGCCACGCCTCGTGCTGACGGAACTCTCCCTTGTACTTAACTGGATCAAGAGCTCGAGGGATGTCATCGTGCTGAACGTGTGCAGAACACGGAGGTGCCGTACATTCGGTACTTGGATCGGTTGGATCGTGAAGACGTTCGACTACATCAACTGCGTTACTAAACGCTTCCGCCTTTGGTCTACGAGGGTACGTGGACACACTCTCCCCTCTCGTTGCTATGCATCTCCTAGATAGATCTTGCGTGATCATAGGAATTTTTTGAAATACTACGTTCCCCAACAGTGGTATCCGAGCCAGGTCTATGCGTAGATGTTATATGCATGAGTAGAACACAAAGAGTTGTGGGTAATAATAGTCATACTACTTACCACCAACGTCTTACTTTGATTCGGCGGTATTGTTGGATGAAGCGGCCCGGATCGACATTACATGATCGCGTTCATGAGACTGGTTCTACCGACATGCTTCGCACACAGGTGGCTGGCGGGTGTCTGTTTCTCCAACTTTAGTTGAATCGAGTTTGACTACAGCCAGTCCTCGTTGAAGGTTAAAACAGCACACTTGACGAAAAATCGTTGTGGTTTTGATGCGTAGGTAAGAACGGTTCTTGCTAGAAGCCTGTAGAAGCCATGTAAAACTTGCAACAACAAAGTAAAGGACGTCTAACTTGTTTTTGCAGGGCATGTTGTGATGTGATATGGTCAACACGTGATGAGATATAAATTGTTGTATGAGATGATCATGTTTTGTAAAAGTTATCAGCAACTGGCAGGAGCCTTATGGTTGTCGCTTTATTGTATGAAATACAATCGCCATGTAATTGCTTTACTTTATGACTAAGCGGTAGCGATAGTCGTAGAAGTAATAGTTCGCGAGACGGCAACAACACTACGATGGAGATCAAGGTGTCAAGACGGTGATGATGGAGATCATGACGGTGCTTTGGAGATGGAGATCAAAGGCACAAGATGATGATGGCCATATCATGTTACATATTTTGATTGCATGTGATTTTTATCCTTTATGCATCTTATTTTGCTTAGTACGGCGGTAGCATTATAAGATGACCCCTCACTAAATTTCAAGGTACAAGTGTTCTCCCTGAGTATGCACCGTTGCTACAGTTCGTCGTTCCGAGACACCACGTGATGATCGGGTGTGATAAGCTCTATGTTCACATACAACAGCTGCAAGCCAGTTTTGCACGTGCAGAATACTCGGGTTAAACTTGACGAGCCTAGCATATGCAGATATGGCCTCGGAACATTGAGACCGAAAGGTCGAACGTGAATCATATAGTAGATATGATCAACATAGTGATGTTCACCATTGAAAACTACTCCATCTCACGTGATGATCGAACATGGTTTAGTTGATATGGATCACGTGATCATTTAGATGACTAGACGAATGTTTATCTAAGTGGGAGTTCTTAAGTAATATGATTAATTAAACTTTAATTTATCATGAACTTAGTACCTGATAGTATTTGCATGTCTATGTTCTACACGGACTGGGTCCGTAACATGAGGATTATCCTCATTGCTGCACAGAAGAATTACGTCCTGGAAGCACCGCTAGGTGCAAGACCCGCTGCAGGAGTGCTACGTCTTGAGCTTGCGTTGGTTTTCCCCGAAGAGGAAGGGATGATGCAACAGAGTAGCGTAAGTATTTCCCTCAGTTTTTGAGAACCAAGGTATCAATCCAGTAGGAGGCCACGCTCAAGTCCCTTGTACCTGCACAAAACGATAGCTACTCGCAACCAACGCGATTAGGGGTTGTCAATCCCTTCACGGTCACTTATGAGAGTGAGATTTGATAGATATAATATTTTTGGTATTTTTGGTATAAAGATGCAAAGTAAAAAGCAAAGCAAGATTAAAGTGATGGAGATTGATATGATAAGAATAGACCCGGGGCCATAGGTTTCACTAGTGGCTTCTCTCAAGAGCATAAGTATTCTACGGTGGGTGAACAAATTACTGTTGAGCAATTGACAGAATTGAGCATAGTTATGAGAATATCTAGGCATGATCATGTATATAGGCATCACGTCCGTGACAAGTAGACCGAAACGATTCTGCATCTACTACTATTACTCCACTCATCGACCGCTATCCAGCATGCATCTAGAGTATTAAGTTAAAAACAGAGTAACGACTTAAGCAAGATGACATGATGTAGAGAGATAAATTCATGCAATATGAAATAAACCCCATCTTGTTATCCTCGATGGCAACGATGCAATACGTGCCTTGCTGCCCCTTTTGTCACTGGGAAAGGACACCGCAAGATCGAACCCAAAGCTAAGCACTTCTCCCATGGCAAGAACTACCAATCTAGTTGGCCAAACCAAACGGATAATTCGAAGAGACTTGCAAAGATAACCAATCATACACAAAAGAATTCAGAGAAGATTCAAATATTATTCATAGATAGACTTGATCATAAACCCACAATTCATCAGTCTCAACAAACACACCGCAAAAAGAAGATTACATCGAATAGATCTCCACAAGAGAGGGGGAGAACTTTGTATTGAGATCCAAAGAGAGAGAAGAAGCCATCTAGCTACTAACTATGGACCCGAAGGTCTGAGGTAAACTACTCACACTTCATCGGAGAGGCTATGATGATGTAGAAGCTCTCCGTGATGACGGTCCTCTTCCGGCGGAGCTCCGGAACAGGCCCCAAGATGGGATCTCGTGGATACAGAAAGTTGCAGCGGTGGAATTAGGTTTTAGGCTCCTGTTCTGATCGTTTGGGGGTACGTATGTATATATAGGAGGAAGAAGTACGTCAGTGGAGCATCGAGGGGCCCACGAGGCAGGGGGCGCGCCCTGGGGG
>NC_057800.1:16601179-16622281 GCF_018294505.1 Triticum aestivum
TTGACCGCCTCTTTTGTTCCTTGGCGTAGGGTCCAAGTCTCCTGGATCACGTTCGGTGAGAAAATCACGTTCCCGAAAGTTTTATTCCATTTGGACTCCGTTTTATATTCCGTTTCTTCGAAACAATGATATAGGCAAAAAAACAGCAATTCTGGGCTGGGCCTCCGGTTAATAGGTTAGTCCCAAAAATAATATAAAAGTGGAAAATAAAGCCCAATATAGTCCAAAACAGTAGATAATATAGCATGGAGCAATCAAAAATTATAGATACGTTGGAGACGTATCAGGCATCCCCAAGCTTAATTCCCGCTCGTTCTCAAGTAGGTAAATGATAAAAAGAGAATTTTTGATGCGGAGTGCTACTTGCATAATTTCAATGCAAACCTTCTTAATTGTGATATGAATATTCAGATTCGAAAGATTGAAGACAAAAGTTTATATTGACATAAAAATAATAATACTTCAAGCATACTAACAAAGCAATTATGTCTTCTCAAAATAACATGGCCAAAGAAAGTTATCCCTACAAAATCATATAGTCTGGCTATGCTCTATCTTCACCACACAAAGTATTTAAATCATGCACAACCCCGATGACAAGCCAAGCAATTGTTTCATACTCTAACTTTTTCAATCTTCACGCAATACATGAGTGTGAGCCATGGATATAGCACTATAGGTGGAATAGAATGGTGGTTGTGGAGAAGAAAAAAAGGAGAAGATAGTCTCACATCAACTAGGCGTATCAACGGGCTATGGAGATGCCCATCAATAGATATCAATGTGAGTGAGTAGGGATTGCCATGCAACGGATGCACTAGAGCTATAAGTATTTGAAAGCTCAAAAAGAAACTAAGTGGGTGTTCATCCAACTTGCTTGCTCATGAAGACCTAGGGCAATTTGAGGAAGCCCATCATTGGAATATACAAGCCAAGTTCTATAATGGAAAATTCCCACTAGTATATGAAAGTGATAACATGAGAGACTCTCTACTATGAAGATCATGGTGCTACTTTGAAGCACAAGTGTGGTAAAAGGATAGTAACATTGTCCCTTCTCTCTTTTTCTCTCAATTTTTTTATTTTTATTTGGGCCTTTTCTCTTTCTTTTTATGGCCTCTTTTTATTTGGGTTTCTTTGGCCTATTTTTTTTCGTCCAGAGTCTCATCCCGACTTATGGGGGAATCATAGTCTCCATCATTCTTTCCTCACTGGGACAATGATCTAATAATGATGATCATCACACTTTTATTTTTCTTAAAACTCAACAATTACAACTCAAAACTTAGAACAAAATATGACTCTATATGAATACCTCCGGCGGTGTACCGGGATATGCAATATGACAATGATGGAGTGTGTCATAATAAACGGAATGTGGAAAGTTGCATGGAAATATATCTCGGAATGGCTATGGAAATGCCATGATAGGTAGGTATGGTGGCTGTTTTGAGGAAGGTATATGGTGGGTGTATGATACTGGCGAAAGGTGCGCGGTATTAGAGAGGCTAGCAAAGGTGGAAGGGTGAGAGTGCGTATAATCCATGGACTTAACATTAGTCATAAAGAACTCATATACTTATTGCAAAAATCTAGAAGTTACCAAAGCAAAGTATTACGCGCATGCTCCTAGGGGGATAGATTGGTAGGAAAAGACCATCGCTCGTCCCCGACCGCCACTCATAAGGAAGACAATCAATAAATAAATCATGCTCCGACATCATCACATAACGGTTCACCATACGTGCATGTTACGGGAATCACAAACTTTAACACAAGTATTCCTTAAATTCACAACTACTCAACTAGCATGACTTTTAATATTATCACCTCCATATCTCAAAACAATTATCATGCTCCAATCTTTTCTTAGTATTCAACACACTCAAAAGAAAGTTTCACAAATCTTTAATACCAAGCATATTATTATTAAACAAATTACCATGCTATTAAGACTCTCAAAATAATTTAAGTGAAGCATTAGAGATCAATAGTTTCTTTAAAACAAATGCACCACCGTGCTCTAAAAGATCTAAGTGAAGCACATAGAGCAAAATTATAACGCTCAAAAGATATAAGTGAAGCACATAGAGCAAAACTACATAGCTCAAAAGATATAAGTGAAGCACATAGAGCAAAACTACATAGCTCAAAAGATATAAGTGAAGCACATAGAGTATTCTATCAAATTTTAATTCATGTGTGGCTCTCTCAAAAGGTGTGTACAACAAGGATGATTGTGGCATACTAAGACACAAAGACACAAATAATACAAGACGCTCCAAGCAAAACACATATCATGTTGGTGAATAAAAATATAGCTCCAAGTAAATTACCGATGGAAGTGGCCGAAAGAGGGGATGCCTTCCAGGGCATCCCCAATCTTAGGCTCTTGCCACTCCTTGTTCCATAATCCATCACAAGAATTCACCCAAAACTTGAAAACTTCACAACACAAAACTCAAAATAGAAAACTCGTGAGCTCCGTTAGCGAAAGAAAACAAAAGACTACTTCAAGGTACTGTAATGAACTCATTCTTTATTTATATTGGTGTTAAACCTAATGTATTCCAACTTCTTTATGGATTATAAACTATTTTACTAGCCATAGATTCATCAAAATAAGCAAACAACACACGAAAAACAGAATCTGTCAAAAACACAACAGTCTGTAGTAATCTGTAGCTAGTGCAAGATCTGGAACCCCAAAAATTATAAAATAAATTTCTGGACGTGAGGAATTTATCTATTAATCATCTGCAAAAAGAATTAACTAAATATCACTCTTAAAATAAAAATTACAGCAGTTCTCATGAGCGCTAAAGTTTCTGTTTTTTTACAGCAAGTTCAACAAGACTTTCCCCAAGTCTTCCCAACGGTTCTACTTGGCACAAACACTAATTAAACACAAAAAACACAACCAAAGAAGAGGCTAAATAATTTATTTATTACTAAACAGGAGCAAAAAGCAAGGAATAAAAATAAAATTGGGTTGCCTCCCAACAAGCGCTATCGTTTAACGCCCCTAGCTAGGCATAAAAGCGAGGATAGATCTAAGTATTGCCATCTTTGGTAGGCAATCCATAAGTGCCTCTCATGATAGTTTCATAAGGAAATTTTATTTTCTTCCTTGGAAAGTGTTCCATGCCCTTTTTTAATGGAAATTGAAATCTAATATTCCCTTCCTTCATATCAATAATCGCACCAACCGTTTTAAGGAAAGGTCTACCAAGAATAATAGGGCAAGAAGGATTGCAATCTATATCAAGAACAATGAAATCTACAGGCACGTAATTCCTATTTGCAACAATTAGAACATCATTAATCCTTCCCATAGGTTTCTTAATAGTAGAATCCGCAAGATGCAAGTTTAGAGAGCAATCATCAAAATTACGGAAATTTAGCAAATCACACGAAGTCTTGGGAATAGTGGAGACACTAGCACCCAAATCACACAAAGCATAAAACTCATGATCTTTAATTTTAATTTTAATATTTGGTTCCCACTCGTCATAGAGTTTTCTAGGGATAGAAACTTTCAACTCAAGTTTTTCTTCATAAGATTGCATCAAGGCATCAACAATATGTTCGGTGAAGGCTTTATTTTGACTATAAGCATGTGAAGAATTTAGCACGGATTGCAACAAGGAAATACAATCAATCAAAGAGCAACTTTCATAATTAAATTCCTTGAAATCCAATATAGTGGGTTTAGCAACATCTAGATTTTTATTTCTTTCAATCCCACTTTCATCAATTTCATCATTAAGATCTAAATACTCCGAATTTTTAGAACGCCTTCTAGGTAAAGGAAGATCATATTCAGTTTCATCAAGATTCATATTGCAAAACAAAGATTTAATAGGAGACACGTCAATAACTTTTAGATCTTCATCTTGATTTTCATAGGCATTCGGTTTAGCGGCCATCTTATTGACTAAGGTGGCTTGCATATCCAAAATTTCAGCAGTCATCTTTTCTAGAAGAGCAATTTGGGATCTTATACCATCAAATTCTTTAGACATATCATCTAGCTCTTTATTCATATAACTCATAAAACTTTTTTGTTCCTTAAGCTCGTTTCTAAAGAAATTATTATGCTCAAATTGCAAAACCATAAACTTCCTAACGTTGGTTTCGATCTCCTCTAACCTTTTGAGGTGGAGATCACCAAATCTCGGTTGAGCCATCGCGACAAACAAGCAATCTAACACACGAGCAAACAAAAGCAAACGGGCAAAAGAGGCAAACGGAAAGGAGAGGGAGGATAGAGAGAGAGAGGGCGAATAAAACGGCAAGGGTGAAGTGGGGGAGAGGAAAACGAGAGGCAAATGGCAAATAATGTAATGCGAGAGATAGGGATTGTGATGGGTACTTGGTATGTTCACTTTTTGCATAGACTCCCCGGCAACGGTGCCAGAAATGGCTCGTTGTCGGGAGTCAAATCTTGACTTGCGTGAACCTCCCCGGCAACGGCGCCAGAAATCCTTCTTGCTACGTCTTGAGCTTGTGTTGGTTTTCCACGAAGAGGAAGGGATGATGCAGCAGAGTAGCGTAAGTAGTTCCCTCAGTTTTTGAGAACAAAGGTATCAATCCAGTAGGAGGCCACGCTCAAGTCCCTCGTACCTGCACAAAATGATAGCTACTCGCAACCAACGCGATTAGGGGTTGTCAATCCCTTCACGGTCACTTACGAGAGTGAGATCTGATAGATATAATATTTTTGGTATAAAGATGCAAAGTAAAAAGTAAAAGCAAAGTAAAAAGCAAAGCAAGATTAAAGTGATGGAGATTGATATGATAAGAATAGACCCCGGGGCCATAGGTTTCACTAGTGGCTTCTCTCAAGAGCATAAGTATTCTACGGTGGGTGAACAAATTACTGTTGAGCAATTGACAGAATTGAGAGTTATGAGAATATCTAGGCATGATCATGTATATAGGCATCACGCCCGTGACAAGTAGACCGAAACGATTATGCATCTACTACTATTACTCCACTCATCGACCGCTATCCCGCATGCATCTAGAGTATTAAGTTAAAAACAAAGTAACGCCTTAAGCAAGATGACATGATGTAGAGAGATAAATTCATGCAATATGAAATAAACCCCATCCTGTTATCCTTGATGGCAACGATGCAATACGTGCCTTGCTGCCCCTTCTGTCACTGGGAAAGGACGCCGCGAGATCGAACCCAAAGCTAAGCACTTCTCCCATGGCAAGAACTACCAATCTAGTTGGCCAAACCAAACGGGTAATTCGAAGAGACTTGCAAAGATAACCAATCATACATAAAAGAATTCAGAGAAGATTCAAATATTATTCATAGATAGACTTGATCATAAACCCACAATTCATCGGTCTCAACAAACACACTGCAAAAAGAAGATTACATCGAATAGATCTCCACAAGAGAGGGGGAGAACTTTGTATTGAGATCCAAAAAGAGAGAAGAAGTCATCTAGCTAATAACTATGGACCCGAAGGTCTGAGTTAAACTACTCACACTTCATCGGAGAGGCTATGATGATGTAGAAGCCCTCCGTGATGACGGCCCTCTTCCGGTGGAGCTCCGGAACAGGCCCCAAGATGGGATCTCGTGGATACAGAAAGTTGCAGCGGTGGTATTAGGTTTTTGGCTCCTGTTCTGATCGTTTGGGGGTACCTATGTATATATAGGAGGAAGAAGTACGTCAGTGGAGGATCGAGGGGCCCACGAGGCAGGGGGCGCGCCCTGGGGGGGGGGGCGCCCCCACCCTCGTGACCGCCTCTTTTGTTCCTTGGCGTAGGGTCCAAGTCTCCTGGATCACGTTCGGTGAGAAAATCACGTTCCCGAAAGTTTTATTCCGTTTGGACTCTGTTTTATATTCCGTTTCTTCGAAACACTGAAATAGGAAAAAAAAACAGCAATTCTGGGCTGGGCCTCCGGTTAATAGGTTAGTCCCAAAAATAATATAAAAGTGGAAAATAAAGCCCAATATAGTCCAAAATAGTAGATAATATAGCATGGAGCAATCAAAAATTATAGATACGTTGGAGACGTATCAAGGAGCAACTCCGGACGTTATGAACGTCTGGTAGAGCAAAGCTGATGACTACTTGATAGTTTAGTGTGCCTTGCTTTACGGCTTAGAATCGGGCCTTCAAAGACGTTTTGAACATCATGGAGCATATGAGATGTTCCAAGAGTTGAAGTTAATATTTCATGCAAATGCCCAAGTTGAGAGATATGAAGTCTCCAACAAGTTCTATAGCTGCAAAATGGAGGAGAATAGTTCTGTCAGTGAACACATACTCAGAATGTCTGGGTACGACAACCACTTGACTGAGCTTGGAGTTAATCTTCCTGATGATAGTGTCGTTGACAGAGTTCTTCAATCACTGCCGCCAAGCTATAAAGGCTTCGTGATGAAATATAATATGCAAGGGATGGAAAAGACAATTCTCGAGCTCTTCGCGATGCTAAAGGCCGCGGATGTAGAAATCAAGAAGGAGCATCAAGTGTTGATGGTTAACAAGACCACTAGTTTCAAGAAAAAAGGGGCAAAGGAAAAGAAAAGGAACTTCAAGAAAGAATGGAAAGCAAGTTGCCACTCCTGTGAAGAAACCCAAAGCTAGACCTAAGCCTGAAACTGAGTGGGCTACTGGAGGGCCACCTTGCTCCCGGCCGAAGCGTTGACGATAAACAGGAATAGTCGCTCACACTTGAGGGTTGGGATGGGGGTGGCCATGGCGGTGTGTGGTTTCATGGTGGTTTGTTGGCTTGCTTAGTAGAAGACGGGGAAGAGAGCCAATTGACGCGTATGACTACCACAGTCTAGTTGCTGACGGTCGGCTAGGTAGGCTGAAGTGATGATGTTTTTTTTTCTGCTATAGGTGAAAGCCTAGGTTAGCCACGTTATATGCCAGCATTGACGATGTCCTAGGACGTCGTCACTTCCCTCAAGGACATCATTATGGAGCTCCTTCACATCCCTCGTCAACAGAGTCTGGGTCTCGAGTGAAACCACAAGTTTTTGCCTAGGTTGTAGCCCGGCGGCGTTCCCATTACTTCCTCCTAGGGATGGTGCCTTACCTTGTAGTTTCACCACTGTCTAGGTGGGCGCGTGTCCTCGGGGAGGTGAAGGAGCTCCTCAACCACACCTCGAATAGAAGTTATGACATCCAAGGACACCATGCTCATCAGCATCGACCCAACATCGTTGAATCATGCCCAACCATCCATTGAAGCCACAATAGGCATGCATCATAGGCAGATTGTCGTCGCCAACAACCATCACCACAATAAAACGGGCCCAGATGGCCACATCAGCCGAGCCAACATACACATACCATTGCCCACGCAACGCCAACATGTCGCACACACCATGGAGGGCCGATAACTTCGCCCTACAGAGCTCATGCTGCCAAATATTTCGGGGTTGCCATATCAGTGTACGTAGGGTATCCACATCCTGAGGTCGCCGACCTAGCTTCTACCATTCACTCGATCCACCCGATGTCCCCACCTCCAGGACACCATGACATCCCAACCCCTTGCATGAACAAGGCCACACGACCCCCTGTCGGCATGAGCAGTGGTGTCGCAACACCGGAGACAAGTGACGGAGCCCACATGCTACACGTCCATGACACCCGGAGGCGTAGGGCGCCAGACGGGCCATTGTTGACTCCCCCTCCTCTGCCCCGAACGTGATCGCATCACCGCGAGGTCGACCATGCCGCCTTGCGCCACTTGACCAACGCCGCACACCGTCCCATGCTGCTCTTCCATCACCATCTCCGGGGTCGCCGCCTCGGTATCCAGTCTCCGCCAAGTGAGAATGGTTGGACGATCCCCTCCCCTTTGAGGGACTGGGACTACCACCTTTGCGGTAGCGGCAATGAGAGGGGATGGCAGGGAAGGGCGGTGCAAACTATGGTTTCATGAGTCGTGGAAACAAGTGACACATGGGTCGACAGATCATGTCTTTTTTGTACTTAGTATATGCATGGTCTTTGTTTTGATAGGACACGTAACATGTACATGACATACATGATACATGCATGTCCACTTATAGAACTCTCGTTATTCCTATTTGGATCTATTCCTTCCTCAGTGCCTCAACAAAAGAAAAGTAAGCCACCACATCTGTTTTGTTGATACTTGGATGCGGTCCATGCATACTAATATGTCACATCATTAAAGAAGTGGGGATCAACTTGGATACGATCAATTCATGCATGCCATTAAGAAACTAAGTTGATCAAGATGTTAAAGAATAAGTGCACTATACTTATTCGGCTAATGATTGCCATGCATAGGTCATACTCATTAAGTAGTACTTAGGGGGTGTTTGGTTCAGGGACTTTTTAGTCCTAGAGATTAGAAAAAGTCCCTAAAAAATCCCTAAGAACCAAACGGAAGGGACTTTTTCTATAGGGACAAGAAAAAAACTCTACTGGAGAGTCTTTTTTGATTAGTTCCCGGGACTAAAAAAAAGTCCTAGAACTTCTGAACCAAACACCCCCTTAATCAGTGAAGCAATTGATAATCAAGGATTTAGAAAAAGACCACTGAATGCACCGGTTATGACAGTATATTAATTGTAAAATATTACTTAATCAGTGTTAACCAGGTCGTCCGTACTCCTGCTTGTCCGCTTGGAGGGACGGGGGCGCACAGGACCGCCAGCCAGCAACCGACGTCGCGCGTGTGTGAGCTGGGGTCCACCACTTTCATGAAAATTTGGCAGCTTGTATACGTTTTGTCTCAAGCTGCAGCTAATCCTACTAGTAGATCTTTCGAAACATTGTCTGATTTGTGCTAGATTTTACTGTACAAGCTCCGACGAATCATTTAACCAATTCAATTTGTAATAGCTGACCACACCTGCCACGTGGTTAATTTTACTGTACAAGCTAAGCAATAAACAAAATTTGATTAGTACAAATGATCTCTACAGCGTAAAACATTTGGAATACGATGTACAAAAAAACCCACTAGAAGAATGCTAGAAATTACAAAATTTGAGTGCAGCGCTAGATAGATCACTAGTTTGCAATTTCTGACCGAAAAATACGTAGAGATGTCTTGTAATTTGAGTGCAACGCTAGATAAATCACTAACTATGGATATAAGTCCAAAAAATAGGAGGCCTTATTCCGGAGTGACTTAATGAGCGCCATGGTGGCAAGATGTTAGTTTAGGCCAAGTTTTGGGGATGATCTGACAACGATCGCGCTGGGGCTGCCAATGCAAGCTAGCACACAATGTATGGCAACTCTTCATCAAGGTGGTTTGGTAGATCGGGAATAAGGATTTGCTTGTCAGGCTAGAAAGTTGCAACTCGCAAGGGGGAGGCACGAGAACAGGGTGGACGATATAGGTATATAGCTAGAGGTAGAAGAGGTGCCTGGCTACGGAGACGTAGTTGACCCAACACTACTCAGATTCGAGTGAGAACCAAAGGATGTTGTCGGAGCTAGGACAACGTGTGGACTTATTCACACATGATGGCACGACGAGAGGGCCTCCTTTCTCCCGGCTAATGAGTACGTACATAGCAAAGTGATAAATAATTAGCTCTCTTGTCGCGTCATCATGTGTGAATATAATTATTTGCGTAGGAGTAGTATGAGTATAATTATTAGTCACTGTGCTACGTAAGTATTTTGAAAGCAAAGAGAAGGAAAGCTTCATTAAATATTGGAATATTCTATGAAGTACTACCAGACAAAACAAGGAGCACCCCAACCCCACAGGTGTCCACCATCTAAACAAAGAGATCTTGTATGTCTCCTCGTGTGCCTTCCCGTGATCACGTCCGTCACCGTCAGGTAGGCGAACGGAGGAAGCAAATGGGGTAGAACCATGGAGAGGGAGCGGGCAGCGGACACGAGGCGCGGCCTGTGCTGCACCTTTTGGGTTCCCATCGCCCGTACGTAGGTGCAGGAAAAGCCCCATTCGTTTCCTTCTCCCACCCCCCTGCAAGCAAGGCTGCAACATTTTTTTCTTCTTTTTTTAGAGAAAAGGCATACACCCGACTTTATAAATAAAGCCACCAGGCAGAGTCACGTCACAACCATTCAGACAACACAGAAGCAGAGCAAAGTCTAAGAAGTACGAGTACATGGCAACCATCCAATCATGGCACGCAGGCCAGCCTTGAGTCCAAAAGAACAGGAGATTAAGCCATCCTCCTAGATCGCCGCAGCAGGGAAGAAGCCATAGATCTCATCTTAGATAACATGTCGTCGAACGCCTCTAGGTCCACCTCCTTAGTCAATAATCTACACTGCTGCAAAAAGACATTGGTTTTAAATAAGCAATTCACAGGGTTAGCCGGAAAGGTGTGCTTGATAGTGAACTTGTTCCTAGTAGTCCACAGCGACCAACAGATCGCTACTCAACCAACCCAGAATAACCTCTTTGCCCGACCTGATAAAGTATTAACACAACGCCGCAGCTCCTCGAAGGGGGATGGATTCCAATTAATATGAAGCCAATGTCTAACGCAATTCCAAAGGAATTTAACCAACGAGCATTGAAAAAAATGTGCTCGGTGTTTTCAAAAGCCCCACATAAAGCGCATCTATCAGAGTCGGACCGTTCCTCTTCCCAATTTGATCAGTGATACGTCTCCGTCGTATCTGCTTTTCCAAACACTTTTGCCCTTGTTTTGGACTCTAACTTGTATGATTTGAATGAAACTAACCCGCACTAACGCTATTTTCAGCAGAATTGCCATGATGTTGTTTTATGTGCAGAAAACAAAAGTTCTCGGAATGACCTGAAACTCCACGGAATATCTTACAATAAATAATAAAAAATCCTCGCGAAAGATTAAGACCAGGGGCCCACACCCTTCTCACGAGGGTGGGGGGCGCCCCCCCTAGGGCGCGCCCCCTACCTCGTGGGCCCCCTGGAGACCCCCGACTCCAACTCCAACTCTATATAACTGCTTTCGGGGAGAAAAAAATAAGGGAGAAGAAATCATTGCGTTTTACGATACGAAGCCACCGCCAAGCCCTAAAACCTCTCGGGAGGGCTGATCTAGAGTCCGTTCGGGGCTCCGGAGAGGGGGATTCATCGCCGTCGTCATCATCAACCATCCTCCACCAATTTCATGATCCTCATCGCCGTGCGTGAGTAATTCCATCGTAGGCTTGCTGGACGGTGATGGGTTGGATGAGATTCACCATGTAATCGAGTTAGTTTTGTTAGGGTTTGATCCCTAGTATCCACTATGTTCTGAGATTGATGTTGCTATGACTTTGCTATGCTTAATGCTTGTCACTAGGGCCCGAGTGCCATGATTTCAGATCTGAACCTATTATGTTTTCATCAATATATGAGAGTTCTAGATCCTATCTTGCAAGTCTATAGTCACCTATTATGTGTTATGATCCGTTAACCCCAAAGTGACAATAATCGGGATACTTACCGGTGATGACCGTAGTTTGAGGAGTTCATGTATTCACTATGTGCTAATGCTTTGTTCCGGTTCTCTATTAAAAGGAGGCCTTAATATCCCTTAGTTTCCATTAGGACCCCGCTGCCACGGGAGGGTAGGACAGGAGATGTCATGCAAGTTCTTTTCCATATGCACGTATGACTATATTCGCAATACATGCCTACATTACATTGACGAATTGGAGCTAGTTCTGTGTCACCCTATGTTATGACTGTTACATGATGAACCGCATCCGGCGTAATTATCCATCATTGATCGGATGCCTACGAGCTTTCCATATACTGGTTTACGCTTATTTAATTTCCCGTTGCTATTGTTACAATCACTACAAAACACCAAAAACATTACTTTGCTTTCATTACTCTTTTGTTACCGTTACCATCACTATCATATTACTTTGCTACTAAACACTTTGTTGCAGATACTAAGTTTCCAGGTGTGGTTGAATTGACAACTCAGCTGCTAATACTTGAGAATATTCTTTGGCTCCCCTTGTGTCGAATCAATAAATTTGGGTTGAATACTCTACCCTCGAAAGCTGTTGCGATCCCCTACACTTGTGGGTTATCAAGGCTAATTTCTGGCGCCGTTGCCAGGGAGCATAGCTCTATTCTTTGAGTCACTTGGGATTTATATCTGCTAGACACTATGAATAACTTGAGAGATCCAAAAACCAAGATCTATCCCTCAACTACGTGGGGAGGTAAGGAACTGCCATCTAGCTCTGCACTTGATTCACCTTCTGTTATGAGTAAGCTTGCGACACCTACACCTGCTTCTGCTATTCGTTCTGATCGCATGTTATTGATGATGCTACTTCTGCTATGCATGATACTTATGATGAAACTACCTCTATGCCTGATACTACTATGCCACTTAGTGATTTTCTAGAGGAACGACTTGCTAGGGCTAGAGAGATTGAAAATATTGAATCTGATTATGAAGATGAAAGTGACGATGAAGAATCACTTGTTATTCCTGAGGGTTATTTATTTGATCAAGATGCTTCTTTAGCTATTTTAGCTTGCAAAGATAGATATGAACTCAAAAGGTTATTAGCTAAATGGAATAAGCAATCTCTAAATGCTAGGATGAGACCTGACCCTGCTTTTGCTACTTCACCTATCTGTGTTGCTGATAAGGATTATGAATTCTCTGTTGATCCTGATATAATTACTTTGGTTGAATCTGATCCTTTTCATGGCTATGAAACTGAAACTGTTGTAGCACATCTTACTAAATTAAATGATATAGCCACCCTGTTCAGTAATGATGGGAGATCTCGCTACTTTTATATCCTTAACATATTTCCGTTCCCATTAAAGGGTGATGCTAAGATATGGTTTAATTCTCTTGATCCTGGTTGTGTGCGTAGTCCCTAGGATATGATTTATTACTTCTGTGCTAAATATTTCCCTGCTCATAAGAAACAAGCTGCTTTAAAGGAAATATACAACTTTGTGCAAATTAAAGAAGAGAGTCTCCCACAAGCTTGGGGGAGGCTTCTCAAGTTACTTAATGATTTGCCTGATCATCCTCTTAAGAAAAATGAAATACTTGATATCTTTTATAATGGATTAGCCGATGCTTCCAGAGATTACCTGGATAGTTGTGCTGGTTCTCTTTTCAGGGAAAGAACACCGGATGAAGCTGAAATCTTATTGAATAATATGTTGACAAATGAAAATAATTGGGCACCTCCTGAGCCAGCTCCTGCTCCAATTAATGATCCTATTCCTAAACCAACTCTGAAGAAGAGAGGTATTCTATTTCTCAGTCCTGAAGATATACAAGAGACAAAGAAATCTATGAAAGAAAAAGGTATTAAAGCTGGAGATGTTAAGAATTGACCTCCTATTGAAGAAATACATGGTCTCAATTTACCGCCTGATGAAGAAATATATGATCTTAATCCTTTATTTATTGAAGAACCTCCAGACCTCGATAACCCGACACAGGTAGTAGAGGTAAATTCTCTCTATAGATATGATAAAGCTGAAATGCCTCCTACTAAAATTGCTAGTCAATGCTTGGATGAGTTTGATAATTTTATGTTTAAGCAAGAAGACTTCAATGCTTATTTTGGTAGACAATTAAAACAAGATGCTGATATGATTAAATACTTAGGTGATTATATGGCTAATATTAGAGGTGAACTTAAACTTGTTAGCAAACATGCTTCTATGGTTACCACTCAAGTAGAACAAGTACTTAAAACTCGAAAAGAATTGCTCAACGAGATGAATAGTAAGAAAAATGATTATGTTGTTAAAGTGGCTACTAGAACTGGTAGAATGACTCAGGAACCTTTGTATCCTGAAGGCCACCCTAAGAGAATTGAGCAAGATTCTCAGAGAAATAAAATTGATGCACCTAGTTCTTCAAAAAAGAAGAAAAAGAAAAATGATAGAACTGTGCAAACATCTAGTGAACCTATTGCTGAACCACCTGATAATCCAAATGATATTTCTATTTCTGATGCTAAAACTCAATCTAGTAATGAACATGAACCTAATGAAAATGTTAATGATGATGTTCATAATAATGCTCAACCTAGTAATGATAATGACGTAGAAATTGAACCTGATGTTGATCTTGATAACCCACAATCAAAGAATCAACGTTATGATAAGAAAGACTTTGTTGCTAGGAAACATGGTAAAGAAATAGAACCTTGGGTTCAGAAACCCGTGCCTTTTCCTCCCAAACCATCCAAGAACAAGGATGATGAGGATTTTGAGCGCTTTGCTGAAATGATTAGACCTATATTTTTGCGTATGCGATTGACTGATATGCTTAAAATGAATCCTTATGCTAAGTACATGAAAGATATTGTTACAAATAAAAGAAAGATACCGGAAGCTGAAATTTCCACCATGCTTGCTAATTATACTTTTAAGGGTGGAATACCAAAGAAACTTGGAGATCCAGGAGTACCTACTATACCATGCTCCATTAAAAGAAACTATGTTAAAACTGCTTTATGTGATCTTGGAGCCGGTGTTAGTGTTATGCCTCTCTCTTTATATCGTAGACTTGATTTGAATAAGTTGACGCCTACTGAAATATCTTGGCAAATGGTTGATAAATCAACTGCTATACCTGTCGGTATTTGTGAGGATGTGCCTGTTGTGGTTGTAGATGTTACTATTTTAACGGACTTTGTTATTCTTGATATTCCCGAGGACGATAGTATGTCTATTATTCTTGGAAGACCTTTTCTTAATACTCCAGGGGCTGTTATTGATTGCAACAAAGGCAATGTCACTTTTCATGTTAATGGTAATGAGCATATGGTACACTTTCCGAGGAAACAACCTCAAGTTCACAGTATCAATTCTATCGGAAAAATTACATCGATTATATTTGGAGGTTTTGAATTTCCTCTTCCTACTGTCAACAAGAAATATGATATACTTATTATTGGGGATGTGCGTATCCCCGTTGAGGTAACCTAGTGTTATTCGAAATTTCTCCGGTTTCATGTTAATCGGAATGAGTTTGTTAACAAGACTTGATCAACCATGTTAGTGGATTCCTTTTGATGAGCATGAGATGGATGAAACTAGAAGCACAACCCACTACAGGAATCGGCTATTTTGCCGTCTGCCACGGCGGAAGGCAAAGGCATGAACGGCGGACGGCAAAGGCCTTTGCCGTCAGCCGCAGACGACAAAAGGCTTCGGCAAAGTAGGCTACGGTAAACAGCTACTTTGTCGTCTGCTTCCTGGCGGCTGACGGCAAAGGACCTTTGCCGTCTGTGGCGGACGGCAAAGAGAGCGGACGGCAATAATTGCGCTGTCAGTCCGTTAAGTGGCTAACGGCAGGCCTTTGCCGTCCGCCGCTAACGGCAAAATTTCTAGTGTCTTTGCTGTCCGCCATATGATGTCATTTACACGTCACTACATGGCAGGTTCTTTGCCGTCCGCCACTGATGGCAAAGTCTTTGCCGTCTGCCACTGTAGGAAAACTGACTAAATGGGTCAGCTCCCAGGAAGCACAGCTGGATGCCACGTGTTTTCTTTGCCGTCCGCGGCAGACGGCAAAGAGCCCGTTGCCATCGGTGGCAGACGGCAAAGAGCCTGCCATGTTGGATCTTTTATCTGTTTTTTATTAAATCCAACAATTTTCATCACAAATATATATGACATATATAGATATATTTCAAAAGGCCATTACAGAGCAAACATATAAGATATCCAACACATAACTTCATCATCCAACCATATATATTACATGCATAGTTCCATCATACATAACAAGTTCAACATAGAGGCATCCAACCATATATATTACAATAGTTTCATCCAACAATACATGCATAGTTCAACGATACAAAAGAAATAGAGAAAGGGATAAGGAGCACTCCATCTATGCAAGCTTTCGTCAAGTGAATGAAATCTGCAAAATGAAAAATAAGAAAGTTAGAACAAGAAGAGTAGAACAAGAAGAAGAGTAGAACAAGAAGAAGACTAGAACAAGAAGAGTAGAACAAGAAGAAGACTAGAACAAGAAGAGTATGTCATTTATGAGCTAACTTACGTGAAATGCATCATATATGAGCTAACTAAGTTGAAATGGGTCGTTTATGAGCTAGCTAAGGTGAAATGGATCATTTATGAGCTAACTTAGTTGAAATGGGTCGTTTATGAGCTAACTAAGGTCAAATGGATCGTTTTTGAGGTAACTAAGGTGAAATGGATCGTTTTTTAGCTAACTTAGGTGAAATGGATCATTTATGAGCTAACTTAGTTGAAATGGATCATTTTTGAGCTAACTTAGGTGAAATGGATCATTCATGAGCTAATTTAGTTGAAATGGATCTTTTTGAGCTAACTTAGGTGAAATGGATCATTTAAGAGCTAATTTAGGTGAAATGGATCATTTTTTAGCTAACTTGGTGAAATGGATCGTTTATGAGCTAAATTAGTTGAAATGGATCGTTTATGAGATAACCTAGGTAAGATGGGTCATTTTGGAGTTAACCTAGGTGAAATGGGTCATTTTAAAGCTAACGTAGGTAAAATGGATCATTTAGGAGCTAATCTAGGTAAAATGGGTCATTTTTGAGCTAACTTGGATGAACTGGATCATTTATAAGCTAACCTAGGTAAAATGGGTCATTTTAGAGCTAACTTAGGTAAAATGGATCGTCTATGAGCTAACTAAGCTAATTATGCAATTTTTGACATAAGTAAGCTAAGTACAGATCGTTTTAGAGCTAACTTAGGTAAAATGGATGGTTTTGGAAGTCAGTAAGCTTATTAAGTCATTTTGGAGGAGAAGAAGCTAAGTCTATGTCATTATGGTAAGCATTGGAGGAAATAAAGCTAAGTCTAGGTCTTTATGCATGTGTTAAGCAAAACACTAGATAAACTTACCAAGATCCAGGAGGTGTAGGAGCGGGGTGGCTCGTGTCGGTAGATGGAGAAGGATCGTGCGATGCTTGTCTGGAGTTACGCTGCACCAAAGATCATTTCCAATGTCTTGTTTGCATGATGACACTCAAATGTTAAGACTAGCAAGTAATGTCCATTCAAATAAAACTCACCGTGGTCCCAGGAGCAATCACTGGCATCGGCGGAGCGGTCTGACCTGTCTTCTCGCACACAGACTGCACATTTGGTTTTGACGACTCAGTCATACTAGTTAGTAATGAGACAAACACTACATGAATGTTTTGGCAAATCTGCAGAAGAAACTTACCACAAGGAGCTCGTACATGGCCCTTGCCTGCATGTCATTCCGTGCCCTCTCCTCCTCCATCATCTTTGTCGTCCTCTCCTCCAACTCCCGCTGCCTCTCCGCCGCCTCCGCCAAAAGTTTCTCCGTTCTATCTCTCTCACTCTGTATAGCAGCCTGCAACACCACTCACATGACCATTTGTAATCATTGATGGAAGCGCACACAATGTAATTAATGGAGAAAGATAACTGAGTACGTATCACTAACCTTGATGGCGAGTTGCACTGGCCGTTCACGAGGCCTTATCTCAGGAGCGGAGCTCGACTGGCGCGCCTTGATCTCCGGGAGAGTGCTAGGACAACGGATAAGTCCATCTCCAATGGCTATGGAGCCATGGGACCTCCCGCCACCAGATATCATCACCAGCTCTGGATCAATGGGACCCTGGCTCGGGTTAAAGTCCTCCCCTTTCCTCGCCTTCCCCTCATCCCTATATCTCACGAGCTTGTTGTGGGAGGAGATGTTGGTGAAGTTGTTTGCATCATCGAGGTCAGACTGAGAGAAAGCCTTGACTTTCTTGAAAGAGGCAGTGTGGGCCATGGCATACAGGTCGTACACCTCTGGCACCTTATCCGCCTTATTGTAGCGTGCCTGAAAGAGAGAAACAATGAAAATTAGTAATTAAAGGGCTCAAGCTAGCATGATGAATGAATTGCATGAATCATGAAGCAAACCACATACCCAGTTGCGCCCGAACTGATATAAGTTGGAGCTGCCTTGATGGTGTGGCACACCTTCCATTTGGGCACGTTTGTCCTTGGCCTCGTTGTGGAGGGCTAGCCATTGTTTTGAGCACCACTCATCGACCAACACCTCCCAACAATCCATCCGATCCGCACACCATCTCGGAGGCGCCTAAGTTAGCAAATAGAAACTTGAGCACTACGGCTAAGAATTACTAAATGAAGGAACTTAAGTAGAGAAGGCCTTAAGAATTACCTTCATGTACTGCTCCTTACTCAGGAACTTATCGTGGCATGCCGGCTTGGTCTTCTTGATACCACGCAAGGCGTAGTAGTCTCGAACAGCCTGCACCCGAGCCTCGTGCCGTAAGTTCTGGAGTAGGCGCTTGCAGACGTTCTCGATAACATGTGCCGCGTCCTCCTCGTATCCCTCCTCACACCTGTAGAATGTCTGCAATCAAATGAGACAATATTGATTAGTACAATTAATAACTAGCTAGTTGAAGATTTTTAAATGTGTAAAGGAGAAATTACCCAGAACTTTCTGATCACCATGTCTGCCCTCGTGTCGCACACGACACCGTCGATAATCTCATCCGGCGGGGCCGGGGCAGCCACGTAGTGCTCCCAGCTCAATCCAAGCTCTGGAAGCCGGCCCTCACCAGGCAGCGTGACAAACCCTGGGAAGTTTTGCCGGCAAAGAACTCCAAGGACGGAGTTGGGCCGGCGGACACTATGATGGTGGTCCCAACCCCTGCAGCATGATAAGGCCAACGCATTAGTTATTTGAATAGGGTGAGGTTGGATCCACCCTTTTTAGGCTATGACGGAGTTGTCGCATTATGCACAAATTAGCGAATGAAATGAAATTGTCTAATAGAAATTACCGTTTGTTTGAACCAAGAGATGAAACCGGGATAGCCACCTCCTTGCTTTGCGAGAAGCTCATACTCTTCGACGGAATCCTTTTGGATCTCCGCTCCATACGAGAATATGGCGACGCATCGACTGTATGACATATCCAGGAATAAGAGTAGTTCAAAGGAAATAGAAGTTGCGAAACAATGTACCGAGAACTTACTCGATGTACGGCCGCACTTCTATCAGGTTGTTGAAGATATACAACGAAATGGTCCGCCATTCTTCGTTATCCAAAGATACTGGATGTGAAACACTAGCTGGTGCGAGAGTCCCTTTGAATAGGCTGAGGTTGGATCCACCCTTTTTAGGCTCGTCAGCATTGTACCGAGGCTTCGGATTATGCAAATGTTCTTTCTTTGCATAATCTGTCCTGGGGGGAGATTGAGTGGAAAGACAAATATGGGCCAACAACTGTATTGGGCTGCCGTCATACCAAACACACTAAACCCATCCGTGCTGATGCCGACTCGAGGATGCCTCGGATCTGCCGCTTTGTCAGCATGTAATTCATCAAACTTTTTCCATGCAACACCATCCGATGTGTGTACCATCATCAGATTCCCATCTGCATCTAGTTTGGTTCTTTTGCCTGTTTTGTGCCATGTCATCTGTCTGGCCATCTCTTCAACCATGAAAAGACGTTGAAGTCTTGGTACGATTGGCATATACCGAAGAACACTAACAGGGATTTTGGTATGTGTCTTCTCACCCATACCGTTGTCTACCACAATATACCTGGAAGACTTGCAAATGGGACAATAGTTCAAGTCCGCATAGTCAAGCCTAAATAAGGCACATCCTTCCTCACAGGCATGTATCTTCTCATAGGGTATCTTCAGTGCACGGAGGATTTTTTCCGACTGGTACAGGTTTGCAGGCATTACATGGCCTTTGGGTAGAAAGCGTCCAAATACTGTCATAATTGCGTCATAGCATTCTCTGCCCAAGTTGAACTGAGCCTTCAGAGCCATTACTTGTGAGATGGCATCCAACTGACAAAGCTCAGTGTGCTCGTGGAGCGGACGTTTCGAAGACTCCAACATTTCATTGAAGGCCTTTGCAGATTCCTCCATCTCCTCGTCCGAATCCCGAGCATCATCATAGCCTTGCACCATGTTTTCCATCCCGGTACCATGCTCGTCGGTGCGACGACGATCCAGCTCAGCTCGGTCACGTTGGGCAGACTCACCATGAAATGTCCACACCGTATAATCAGGCGTAAAACCACTCTTCTGCAGGTGTTTGCCCATTTCAGCCTCTGTCTTCGTTTCCCAATTGCCGCACCGGAAACAGGGGCACCCGGTTTTCTTTTGGCCATTTGCAAATGCGGCTTGCACAAACCCCTTAGTTTTTGTGAACCATTCAGCGCTCCATTTGTTCTGACCAGTGTGACCGGTATACATCCAAGCACGGTCACTCATCTTGACTTTCAGAGCTACTGGACACACAACAATTATATATGTAATTCACCATGTATATATTCATTAGTTGATCTACTTTGTCAATTTTATTACGTCCATGCAACCTACACTCTAATAGGTAATGATAGGTCCTAATCCCACCCGTGTATGTGTAGATTGGGTTCATTTTCCCATGCTATGCTCCGGATCCGACGCAAAATTTCGGCAGCACCTCCCCGCTGTTCTCCTGATACACGTCCCTGCAATAAACAAAGAGGATGTGTACCCGGAGAACAACAGGGGAGGCACTGACGAAATATATGCGTCAGATCCGGAGCAAAGCATATGGGAAAACGAACCCAATCTACACATACTCGGGCTGTCCATGGATAGCGTTGGACAATTCGAAAGAATCAAGGTTATAAATATGCAAATGCATGCATATTTATAACTATGACGCTTTCGAACGGGAGACACATATTGGTTACGCATACTGATGATTCAAGACACATATATAGCTAGCTATCAAGTTTCATCAGAATAGATCAAATAATTAATGGGGGAGGAGGACTTGTCATTTGTGCTCACCCACGAACGAAGGGGCAAAGCTCGTCAAACGCACGGCGAGGTCATCGAACACCAAACCTCGCAGCGATGAAACAACTGCACATTTAAAACTACACGATCAACACAATTATATATGATGTTTTTCATAACAAAATTGAAAAATATATCACCTAACTAATAATTCACAAATATATGACCCCGTCCGCCTCTGGAAGGCCAAAGAACACCTTTTCGGGAGGTGTCGTTGGTCAGGGTGTCCTGTCGGTGTCGGGGTGCCGTGTCGGGGTCGGGGTGCTGTTTCGGGGTCGGGGGGTCGGGGTGTCGTGT
>NC_057800.1:16623451-16643726 GCF_018294505.1 Triticum aestivum
CGCGTGTGGGAGCAGGGGAGAGAAACAGAGAGAGAGGGCGCGGGGTGGGGGCGCTCCGTTAGATATGTTAAATCTTTGCCGTCCGCCCCCCTTTGCCGTCCGCTTATTTGCTCTTTGCCGTCTGCTAGCACACGGCAAAGAGGGGGGCCCGTTAAGTTTTTTTTAAGCAGCTCGTTAGTGGGGCCCTCCCTCTTTGCCGTCTGCTAGCCGACGGCAAAGAATCTTTGCCGTCAGCTAGCGGACGGCAAAGAACTGGCTGATGGCAAAGGCTTTCTTTGCCATCAGCCAGTTCTTTGCCGTGTGCTTTCGGGTAGCTGATGGCAAAGAGCTTCTTTGCCGTCTGCTAGCAGACGGCAAAGAGCTGGCAGATGGCAAAGTAGCTGATTCCAGTAGTGACCCTCTGTACCCTTTCTATACTTTATTTTATTTAGTTGAAATAGAACAAAATAAATAATTCTCTGTCTGTTATCTGATTATCCGTGCAATATAAAAATACCTCGGAAATAAAAGTTCTCCAAATGCCCTGAAAATTAAATATGATTTTTTATAGAATATTTGAGGATTTATGAAACAAAGAACACACCAGGGGGGCCAACCACCTTGCCACGAGGGTGGAGGTCCCCTCCTAGGGCGCGCCCCCTGCCTCGTGGGCCCACGGTGGCCCTCCTCCACTTATTCTTTCAGCCACACACTTCATCTTCATCCCCCAAACACGAAAAACCAGCTCAAACCCGAGTCCAAGCTCGTTTTGCTGCCATTTTCGATCTCCTTGCTCAAAGCACCTCTCACAAAACTGCTTGGGGAGATTGTTCCTTGAAAATGATGAGGAGATTATTGAGGGGCTCATTGAGCCAAAGATCGAAGGAAAGGCACCGAAGCCTAAGTATAATTTGCCGCGCACCGCGGAGGTTCGGGCGTGTGAATGGCCTTTTGAGGATTTCTTGAGAGCAGCCGGGATTTATGAAGATTTTCATGAGTTGGCTCATAACGCAGGCCTCACCGCTTTCCTCCCCGACCAATGCGATAAGTATCCCTTGCTCACAAATACCTTTGTGCAAAACTTTCATTTTCATTCTAGGAACTCACCACCCACGGTGGAGTTTCATTTATATGATGAGCATAAGGAGATGTCACTTTATGATTTCTGTTGGATTTGTTTAGTCCCTTTTGGGGGCAAGACAGAAGAACCACATCATGATGATGTGGAGGGATTTATTAATACTATCACTGTAGGGGAAACTAGGAAGGTTTCCGATGAACGAATCACTAGCATACATTTTCCTGTCTTACGTTACTTTGCATTATTTGCTAGTCGTTGGTTAATTGGTCGCGGAAACTATGGAAACCTTAGTTTCCCTGATATCATTATCTTGCTCCAAGGTTTATACAGTGATAACACTTTTAGTATGGGCGACATTATTGCTAGACGGTTAAGTATGAACCGTACTAAGGGTCCCATCTTTGGAGGCATCTATGCTACACGCCTAGCTGTACATTTTAACATTCCTATTAGGCACGCTGAGAAGGAAGAAAAAGTGATGCCTCATGTTTATTTAGATTATAAAAGTATGATGGCACATCATTTTATTGTTAAGAATAGGGCAGGAGAGCTTAAATATCAATTGTTCTTTAATAAACATCATCCTGAGACCATTACCTTGCCTGCTCCTGCTTTGATTCATTTGACTGTAGGCAAGTACCTTGTTCCGTTGGCGGCTATCCACGCCTACCGGAACCCTGCACCAGCCGAGGAGCCAGAATCAGAACCACAATTTGATCCTTCACGACAATCTAACTATCAGTGGGATCCGGAGATGATTGCCAGCCAGTGGCAGTCGAAGCCTTCTTCTTCCTCATCGCAGTACGACCCCAACAACTATTATTATGGATATCAGTCAGGCCAGCCATGGCCGTAGACCAACTTAGTCCAAAAGCCTAAGCTTGGGGGAGTACGTATTTCTCACCAACATTACATTTATGTACACACACACACACTCATTGCTAGATGTCGGTGCTCATACTTTTTCATTGTATCATCCATGCTAGTTTATTTTCTTTTATGCTTTCTTCTTGTGTGTTTGATAAACCTTAAGAAAAACCAAAAAAAATAGTTGTAGCTTTTAATTAATTTACTTTCCATGCTTGTAGTAGTAATTAAAAAGAAAATCCAAAAATATTTCGCGTTCTTCTTTTGCTTGTTGGGAGCTTTCCCGTGTAAATAGTTTTATTTATTTTCTTTTCTTTGAGGTCAGTAGGAGAAGACCATGATTAAATTGTTGAAGTGGCTCTTATATGCATTATTGTTTATCTGACAAAAGAGCCCATATTGCCTTGTCTTCTCCTGTTTATTGAATGCTCGCAGATTCCAGCTTAGTCCAATGCACGTGCACTCTTATTATTATTCACATCGTTCGGTCGTGCAAATGAAAGGCAATTATGATGATATATGGTGGACTGACTGAGATGAGAAAAGAAGGTATGAACTCGACCTCTTTTGTTTTTGTAAGTATGATGAGTTTATCGTTCTTGATTCAACTTTTTATGAATAAACATGTTTGCAATGACAATTAGAGATCATAGTTGCTTGTGCCATGCTTGATTAGCTATGAGTTATAATGATTTACCTTGCGTGCCAACATGCTATTAAAATGGTTATGATGTGGTATGATAGGGTGGTATCCTCCTCTGAATAATTTAAGTGACTTGACTTGGCAAATGTTCACGCATGTAGTTGAAACAAATCAACATAGCCTTCACGATATTTATGTTCATGGTGGATTATATCCTACTCATGCTTGCATCCAATGTTCATTAATTTTAGTGCATGTACATGGCTGTTGTCGCTCTCTAGTTGGTCGCTTCCCAGTCTTTTGCTAGCCTTCACCTGTACTAAGCGGGAATACTGTTTGTGCATCCAAACTCCTTAAACCCCAAAGTTATTCCACATGAGTCCACTATACCTTCCTATATGCGGTATCTACCTGCCGTTCCAAGTAAATTTGTATGTGCCAAACTCTAAACCCTCAAATAATCATCCTGTTTTGTATGCTCGAATAGCTCATGTATCAACTGGGGCTGTCTGTATCTTCCATGTTAGGCGGGTTATTCTCAAGAGGAGTGGACTCTGCTCTTCACTCACGAGATAAAGGGCTGGTCACCGGGATGCCCAGTCCCATGCTTTATGCAAACTAAATCAAAATAATTGCAAACAAAACTCCCCCTGGGACCTGATGTATGTTGGAGGCACTCGTTGTTTCGAGCAAGCCATGGATTGATGTTTGTTGGTGGAGGGGGAGTATAAACTTTACCATTCTGTTTGGGAACCGCCTATAATGTGTGTAGCATGCAAGATATCGCCATCTCTTGGTTGTTATGTTGACAATGAAAGTATACCGCTCAAAATGTTATTCACCTCTATTTTAAAACCGAGCTCTGGCACCTCTACAAATCCCTGCTTCCCTCTGCGAAGGGCCTATCTGTTTACTTTTATGTTGAGTCATCACCCTCTTATTAAAAAGCACTAGCTGGAGAGCGCAGCTGTCATTTGCATTCATTGTTGTTAGTTTACATTGGGTGTGACTATGATTGGATCTCTTTTACTATGAATTACAATGTCTAGTCAGGCCTTGATCTTTAAAGGTGCTCTGCATTTATGTTTTGCGGTCTCAGAAAGGGCTAGCGAGATACCATCTTGTTATATCATATTATGATTATTTTGAGAAAGTGTTGTCATCCGATATTTATTATTATGGCTTGCTAGTTGATTATGTTATTGATATGAGTAATCATGAGACCTGAGAATTATTGCAAATGTGGTTAATTATAATCTTTGCTGAAAACTTGAATGCTAGCTTGACATATTTACAACAACAAGTGCAAACAGAGTTTGTAAAAGTTTTTCTTTATTTCTTTCAGTTTGTCAACTGAATTGCTTGAGGACAAGCAAGGGTTTAAGCTTGGGGGAGTTGATACGTCTCTGTCGTATCTACTTTTCCAAACACTTTTGCCCTTGTTTTGGACTCTAACTTGTATGATTTGAATGGAACTAACCCGGACCAACGCTGTTTTCAGCTGAATTGCCATGGTGTTATTTTATGTGCAGAAAACAAAAGTTCTCGGAATGACCTAAAACTCCACGGAATATCTTACAATAAATAATAAAAAAATCCTCGCCAAAGATGAAGACCAGGGGGCCCACACCCTTCTCACGAGGGTGGGAGGCACCACCCCCTAGGGCGCGCCCCTACCTCGTGGGCCCCCTGGAGACCCCCGACTCCAACTCCAACTCTATATAACTGCTTTCGAGGAGAAAAAAATAAGGGAGAAGATATGTTTTACGATACGGAGCCGCCGCCAAGCCCTAAAACCTCTCGGGAGGGCTGATCTGGAGTCCGTTCGGGGCTCCGGAGAGGGGGATTCGTCGCCGTCGTCATCATCAACCATCCTCCATCACCAATTTCATGATGCTCACCGCCGTGCGTGAGTAATTCCATCGTAGGCTTGATGGACGGTGATGGGTTGGATGAGATTCACCATGTAATCAAGTTAGTTTTGTTAGGGTTTGATCCCTAGTATCCACTATGTTCTGAGATTGATGTTGCTATGACTTTGCTATGCTTAATGCTTGTCACTAGGGCCCGAGTGCCATGATTTCAGATCTGAACCTATTATGTTTTCATCAATATATGAGAGTTCTAGATCCTATCTTGCAAGTCTATAGTCACCTATTATGTGTTATGATCCGTTAACCCTGAAGTGACAATAATCAGGATACTTACCGGTGATGACCGTACTTTGAGGAGTTCATGTATTCACTATGTGCTAATGCTTTGGTCCAGTTCTCTATTAAAAGGAGGCCTTAATATCCCTTAGTTTCCATTAGGACCCCGCTGCCACGGGAGGGTAGGACAGGAGATGTCATGCAAGTTCTTTTCCATAAGCACGTATGACTATATTCGGAATACATGCCTACATTACATTGACGAATTGGAGCTAGTTCTGTATCACCCTATGTTATGACTGTTACATGATGAACTACATCTGGCGTAATTATCCATCATTGATCTGATGCCTACGAGCTTTCCATATACTGGTTTACGCTTATTTACTTTTCCATTGCTATTGTTACAATCACTACAAAACACCAAAAACATTACTTTGCTTTCATTACTCTTTTGTTACCGTTACCATCACTATCATATTACTTTGCTACGAAACACTTTGCTGCAGATACTAAGTTTCCAGGTGTGGTTGAATTGACAACTCAGCTGCTAATACTTGAGAATATTCTTTGGCTCCCCTTGTGCCGAAACAATAAAGTTGGGTTGAATACTCTACCCTCGAAAGTTGTTGCGATCCCCTATACTTGTGGGTTATCAATCAGCCGCAGGTAGTTTACAACGGAAAGCTTGCCACATGAAAATTTTGATCTTAGGAGGAATACGGGCCAACCAAATATCCTTGAATTTCACTGTGTAGGCACCTGAGATAAGTTTGGCGTACGCAGACTTAACTGAGAAATGACCAGAAGAAGAGTGAGGCCAGACAACCGAGTCGTCTTCCTCAGAGAGCAAGGGGAAGCAGGCAGTAAGACGTTGCCAATCATCCAACTCCGTAGGAGAAAGGGATCGCCGGAAGTCAAGGTCCCAATTGTGAACTGAGAGCTCAAAGATAGAGATCTCTGGAGCAGAGCACTACGAGAACAGGGTCGGAAAGGCCACCGCGAGAGTGGTATCACCAACCCACCAATCTAACCAAAAGCGAGTGGACTTACCATTCCTAACTACAAACTTAACGAGAGACCAAAAGATCGGGCGAACTTTAACAAGCTGACGCCAAAATTGAGAGCCACCTGAGGAAGAAGCGAACATGGGGCTCGAGGAGGGGAAATATTTAGCTTTGAGAAAAGATAGCTAGAGGGGGCGTTCCTCGAGGAAAATTATTTTCCACCACCATTTATCATGAGGCACTTGTTCATGACCACCGTGTTAATGATACCTAAGCCCCCCATGTTCTTAGGCCTACAGATGAGATCCCACTTAACCATCCTATATTGCGCTTATTGTTAGAGGAGTTCCAGTAAAAAGCACCCCTATGCTTGTCAAAGCCAGCTTGAATCCCTCTGGACAGGAGATAAAAGCCCATTAGAAACATCGGAAGGGAGGAGAGACAAGCATTAGTAAGGGCAACCTTGCCCGGCTAGGAATTATATTAGCCTCTCCACAGCAAGACCCTATTCCCTACTTTTGACACTGTCGGGGCAAAGTCTTTTGCCAATAGCATGAGAGGGGAGATTGGGAGGCCCAGGTATTTGAAAGGGAAAGAACCAAGGGAGCAGTTCAGAAGATGTGCCACTCTCTGAGCTTCAGAGTTAGTTACCCCAGTCACAATCACTTCGTTCTTTGAAAAGTTGATTTTAAGACCCGATAGCGCTTCAAAGCATAGAAGAAGGAATTTCAAATGCGTGAGACTAGCCTCATTAAGTTCAACCATAATAATTGTGTCGTCCGCGTACTGAAGATGAGTGATGCCATTGGGAATCAAGTGAGAATTAACAGGCGTAATGTGACTAGCGAGAGCTGCTCGAGAAAGGATATGAGAGAGAGCACCCGCAACAAAATTAAAGAGAAGGGGGAAGCTGGGTCTCCTTGTCTAAGGCCCCTACCATTGGCACAGAAATTACTAATCTGCCCATTAACCGCCAAAGCGGTGTGGCCTCCCGAGACCAGCTGCATAAGATGGTGAACCACCGCGCCCTCGAAACCTTTAGCAAGAAGGACTT
The DNA here is from genome assembly GCF_018294505.1 of Triticum aestivum. Taxonomy (NCBI): domain Eukaryota; kingdom Viridiplantae; phylum Streptophyta; class Magnoliopsida; order Poales; family Poaceae; genus Triticum; species Triticum aestivum. Next base: position 16,630,233 of record NC_057800.1, read on the forward strand.
GGCGAAGAAAATTCCAGCTCACCGAGTCGTAAGCCTTCTCGAAGCCAAGTTTGAGTACCACTGCCTTAGTGCCCTTGGTTTTCAAGTCGTGGACAATCTCATGCAAGCATAGAACACCATCCAGAATAAATCTACCCTTAATAAACGCAGATTGAAAAGGGTTAATGACGCGATGGGCGATCGGACATAGCCTGGTTGCCAGACCCTTAGCCGGTATCTTTGCAAAATTATTTATTAAGGCAATGGGCATAAACTGGGAAATCAGGTCAGCCCCTTTGACCTTAGGAATGAGGGTGAGCGCCGCGTAATTCAATCTAGAGATGTCAACAGTTCCCAGCCAAAAACCTTGTATAATTGCCTGAATGAGGCCCTTTAACTAAGGCCAAAACTACCTAAAGAAAGGGATGGAGAAGCCATCAGGCCCATAGGCCGCGTTAGAGTTGACAGATCAGATCGCATCGAAGATTTCCTCTTCAGAAGGGGGGTCAACAAACCCTCATTTTCACTGCTCGACATCTACTCGAATGGAGACCAAAAGGTAGACGCCAACCTAAAACCCACCTCGGGTTTAGCAGATAAGAGAGTAGAGAAGAAATGAACCACATGTTGCATAATCACAGATTGATCAAAGACCCTGATACCATCGATAAGGAGGCTATCGATCAGACATCGCCGATGTCTACCATTCGTGATAGCAAAGAAATAGGCCATGGGCAAGTCACCCTTTAAAGTCCATTTAATAGTGCCACTTTGCTTCCAATACACTTCCTCCTGATGATGGATGTTCAAAAGGGCCTCTTCGAGATCGTACTAAATCTGCCACTCGGCCGGGGAGAGGCCCATGTCGTCCGCGCGAGCATCAAGTGCACCAGTTTGAGCAGCCAACCTAACTTTGTCACGCCTTGACTCAGCAAAGTGATTTTTAGACCAACCCCGAAGGAATCTACGAAGAAAGTAGGAGCACTGATGCCAATCGTCCATCGGACCAAAAGATCGGCGGTTAGAAGACAGGAAAGACGAAATCTTTTGCGCAATCAAGTTAGCAAAACCCTCAACTAGGAGCCAAGAGGCGTCGAACTGAAACCTCGGAAAGGAAACCGAACGAGTACCATCATCAAGAATCAGAGGGGAATGGTCCGAGCCCACTATTGCCAGGGCTCTGAGAATGGCACGGGGGAACAACGAGTCCCATCTAGAACACAAGAAAACCCGATCAAGAACAGAACGAATGGGAGATGTTTGGCGATTCGTCCAGGTGTAACGGGCCTCGACCCTAGGAATTTCACGCATCGTCGTGTCTCTGATGAAAGCATTAAACGCGTCGGCCAACGGCCACGAGAAGTTAGAGGAAGTCTTATCCGAAGGGTAGCTGCTACCTCTTGAGCACTGCGTTGGATTTCCCCGAAGAGGAGAGGATGATGCAACAAAGTAGCGTAAGTATATCCCTCAGTTTTTGAGAACCAAGGTATCAATCCAATAGGAGGCTACGCGCGAGTCCCTCGTACCTACACAAAAACAATAGCTCAACGCAACCAACGCACTTAGGGGGTGTCAATCCCTTCACGGTCACTTACGAAAGTGAGATCTGATAAATAATATTTTTGGTATTTTTGGTATAGAGATGCAAAGTGAAAAGTAAAAGGCAAAGTAAAAAAGCAAAGCAATAATAAAGTGATGGAGATTGATATGGTGAGAAAGAGACCCGGGAGCCATAGGTTTCACTAGTGGCTTCTCTCAATAGCATAAGTATTCTACGGTGGGTAAACAAATTACTGTTGAGCAATTGACATAATTGAGCATAGTTATGAGAATATCTAGGTATGATCATGTATATAGGCATCACGTCCGAGACAAGTAGACCGACTCCTGCCTGCATCTACTACTATTACTCCACTCATCGATCGCTATCCAGCATGCATCTAGAGTATTAAGTTAAAAACAGAGTAACGCCTTAAGCAAGATGACATGATGTAGAGGGATAGTTTCATGCAATATGATAAAAAAACCCATCTTGTTATCCTCGATGGCAACGATACAATACGTGCCTTGCTGCCCCTTCTGTCACTGGGAAAGTACACTGCAAGATCGAACCCAAAGCTAAGCACTTCTCCCATCGCAAGAACAACCAATCTAGTAGGCCAAACCAAACTGATAATTCGAAGAGACTTGCAAAGATAACCAATCATACATAAAAGAATTCAGAGAAGATTCAAATATTATTCATAGATAGACTAGATCATAAACCCACAATTCATCGATCTCAACAAGCACACCGGAAAAAGAAGATTACATCGAATAAACCTCCACGAGAGAGGGGGAGAACATTGTATTGAGATCCAAAAAGAGAGAAGAAGCCATCTAGCTACTAACTATGGACTCGTAGGTCTGAAGTAAACTACTCACACTTCATCGGAGGGGCTTGGATGATGATGTAGAAGCCCTCCGTGATCGATGCCCCCTCCGGCGGAGCTCCGGAACAGGCCCCAAGGTGGGATCTCGTGGATACAGAAAGTTGCGGCGGTGGAATTAGGTTTTTGGCTCCGTATCTGATCGTTTGGGGGTACGCGGATATATATAGGAGGAAGAAGTACGTCGGTGGAGCAATAGGGGGCCCATGAGGGTGGAGGGCGCGCCTGGGGGGCAGGCGCGCCCCCCTACCTCGTGGCCTCCTGTTAATTGGCTTGACGTAGGGTCCAAGTCTCCTGACTTATATTCGATGAGAAAATCACGTTCCCGAAGGTTTCATTCCGTTTGGACTCCACTTGATATTCCTTTTCTTTGAAACCCTAAAGCAGGCAGAAAACAACAATTCTAGGCTGGGCCTCCGGTTAATAGGTTAGTCCCAAAAATAATATAAAAGTCGATAATAAAGCCCAATAATGTCCAAAATAGTAGATAATATGGCATGGAGCAATAAAAAATTATAGATATGTTGGAGACGTATCAAGCATCCCCAAGCTTAATTCCTGCTCGTCCTCGAGTAGGTAAATGATAAAAACAGAATTTTTGATGCGGAGTGCTATTTGGCATAATTTCAATGTAAATCTTCTTAATTGTGGTATGAATGTTCAGATTCAAAAGATTCAAGACAAAAGTTTATTTTGACATAAAAATAATAATACTTCAAGCATACTAACAAAGCAATTATGTCTTCTCAAAGTAACATGGCCAAAGAAAGCTATCCCTACAAAAGCATATAGTCTGGCTATGCTCTATCTTCACCACACAAAGTATTTAAATCATGCACAACCCCGATGACAAGCCAAGCAATTGTTTCATACTTTTGAAATTTTCAAAACTTTTTCGATCTTCACGCAATACATCAGCGTGAGCCATGGATATAGCACTATATGTGGAATAGAATGGTGGTTGTGGACAAGACAAAGAGAGGGGAAGATAGTCTCACATCAACTAGGCGTATCAACGAGCTATGGAGATGCCCATCAATAGATATCAATGTGAGTGAGTAGGGATTGCCATGCAATGGATGCACTAGAGCAATAAATATATGAAAGCTCAACAAAAGAAGCTAAGTGGGTGTGCATGCAACTCGCTTGCTCACGAAGACCTAGGGCATTTTGAGGAAGCCCATCATTGGAATATACAAGCCAAGTTCTATAATGGAAAATTCCCACTAGTATATGAAAGTGACAGAATGAGAGACTCTCTATCATGAAGATCATGGTGCTACTTTGAAGCACAAGTGTGGTAAAAGGATAGTAACATTGTCCCTTCTCTCTTTTTCTCTCATTTTTTGGGCCTTCTCTTTTTTTATGGCCTCTTTTTTTCATCCGGAGTCTCATCCTGACTTGTGGGGGAATCATAGTCTACATCACCCTCTCCTCACTTGGGACAATGCTCTAAAAATGATGATCATCACACTTTTTATTTTTCTTACAACTCAACAATTACAACTCAATACTTAGAACAAAATATGACTCTATATGAATGCCTCCGGCGGTGTACCGGGATATGTAATGAATCAAGAGTGACATGTATGAAAGAATTATGAACGGTGGCTTTGCCACAAATACGATGTCAACTACATGATCATGCTAGCAATATGGCAATGATGGAGCGTGTCATAATGAACGGAATGGTGGAAAGTTGCATGGCAATATATCTCGGAATGGCTATGGAAATGCCATGATAGGCAGGTATGGTGGCTATTTTGAGGAAGATATTTGGTGGGTGTATGATACCGGCGAAAAGTGCGCGGTATTAGAGAGGTTAGAAATGGTGGTAGGAAGGAAAGTGCGTATAATTCATGGACTCAACATTAGTCATAAAGAACTCATATACTTATTGCAAAAATCTAGAAGTTATCAAAGCAAAGTATTATGCGCATGCTCCTAGGGGGATAGATTGGTAGGAAAAGACCATCGCTCGTCCCCGACGGCCACTCATAAGGAAGACAATCAATAAATAAATCATGCTCCGACTTCATCACATAACGGTTCACCATACGTGCATGCTACGGGAATCACAAACTTTAACACAAGCATTTCTCAAATTCACAACTACTTAACTAGCATGGCTCTAATATCACCATCCTCATATCTCAAAAGAATTATCAAGCATCAATTTTTTCTTAGTATTCAACGCACTCAAAAGAAAGTTTTACAAATCTTGAATACCAAGCATATTATTATTAAGCAAAGTACCATGCTATTATGACTCTCAAAATAATCTAAGTGAAGCATGAGAGATCAATAGTTTCTATAAAACAAATCCACCACCGTGCTCTAAAAGATATAAGTGAAGCACTAGAGCAAAATTATATCACTCAAAAGATATAAGTGAAGCATATAGAGTATTCTATCAAATTCCAAATAATGTATGGCTCTCTCAAAAGGTGTGTACAACAAGGATGATTGTGGTAGACTAACAAGCAAAGACTCAAATCATAAAAGACGCTCCAAGCAAAACACATATCATGTGGTGAATAAAAATATAGCTCCAAGTAAAGTTACCGATAGAAGTAGACGAAAGAGGGGATGCCTTCCAGGGCATCCCCAAGCTTTGGATTTTAGGTGTCCTTAGATTATCTTGGGGGTGCCATGGGAATCCCCAAGCTTAGGCTCTCGCCACTCCTTGTTCCATAATCCATCAAATCTTTACCCAAAACTTGAAAACTTCACAACACAAAACTTAAAGTAGAAAACTCGTGAGCTCCGTTAGTGAAAGAAAACAAAAGACCGCTTCAAGGTACTGTAATGAACTCATTCTTTATTTATATTAGTGTTATACCTACTGTATTCTAACTTCTCTATGGTTTATAAACTATTTTACTAGCCATAGATTCATCAAAATAAGCAAACAACACACGAAAAACAGAATCTGTCAAAAACAGAAAAGTATGTAGTAATTTGTAGCTTGCGCAAGATCTGTAACCCCAAAAATTCTAAAATAAATTGCTGGACGTGAGGAATTTATCTATTAATCATCTGCAAAAATAATTAACTAAATATCACTCTCCAAATAACTAAATATCTATTAATCACGTTCCCGAAGGTTTCATTCCGTTTGGACTCCGTTTGATATTCCTTTTCTTCGAAACCCTAAAACAGACAGAAAACAACAATTCTGGGCTGGGCCTCCGGTTAATAGGTTAGTCCCAAAAATAATATAAAAGTGGATAATAAAGCCCAATAATGTCCAAAACAGTACATAATATAGCATGGAGCAATAAAAAATTATAGATACGTTGGAGACGTATCAGTAGCGCATCAGATTAAAGTCTCCCCCAATAAGTAGCGGCAGCTCACAAGAGTCTATTTTATTTCGAAGTTCATCCAGAAAAATATAGGACATAGAATGGTTAGCCGAACTATATACCACCATGATTTCTAGTAAAGAATTAAGGGTATGATGAGACACCACCGTGCTAGCCCAAAAAATACCATGGTCAAAAGCGACAAAATCAATCAAGTCTCTCTTTGTGCCAAGGAGGATACCACCCGAATGACCAACAGGAGCCACAAAATTCCAATCGAATCTGTCGGTCCCAGAAACAGCTGAGAGCTCATTTGGGGAGAAGGAAGGTTTGAGAGTCTCGACAAGACCAATGATATCAATATTTTCAGAACGAACCAAGTCTTTTAGTTGGTCCCTGCGCCCCTAGCACCGAAACCCCTAATATTCCAGAATAGTGCCTTCATCTAAAAGAGAGGTTTTTAATGCGAAGGCTCGACCTACTAGGAGCCATGTAGGATTTGCGCGTTTACCAGCCCCAAATTTAGATACAGCCGGGGAGCCTGACTCCTATCAGATCCCCCTCATCCCCACCTGCCACAACCAGTGGGGCAGTAGATCCCAGCCCAACCTCCTTGGCTTTAGAGATGTCAGCCTGAGCTATTTCGTTTGCCCAAATAATGCCAAGCAAGGAAGAAGGCGAATCCAAACTAGCATCATAAGAAATACCAACATCTTCTAAAATACGAAGCAAATGATCATCAGATTGAGACGAAAGCACTAAATGAACTAGAGAATGAACAACGGGGATAGGAGAGGGGGGCATGGACGCGAACCTGAAGGAGGCAGATCCCTAGCCGCAGCGCGTCGAGCGGCCCGATCAGCAACCCGCTCGCCACTATTGGAGATGCGACCGCTTGCGGGCCGTCGACGCCAGCGAGCGCAACGGCACAAGGCGAGCACGGTAGGGGGACGCCGCAGCTGAAGATGGGCCTGAGGCCATACCCATATCAGCATCCAGCCTATGCCAGAGCCCAACCGTAGACTGCCTTGAATCACCAGACGCCCTACTTTTAGCGGAGTACTTCTTGACCGACGACTTCTTCTTCTTTTTGGAGGCCAAGGGGGCGGCCGGGGGCAAGTCTTCAATGTCCGAGAGGGAAGGAGAGGCAGGGCGAGCTGGAAGGTTAGAGCACACCGGCAAGAATGGTGTTCCCTTCGCCCCACCAGAAGCCGCAGCCCCTCCAACCGAGTCCGACAGTGAATCATTGGCCCCCCCACCAGCCGGAGCATTCTCCTTCAGCAGGTCTTGGTTTTTGGAGAGAGCCCATCCCACTCCAACTGGGTGAAGCGCTGATCATTGCCATGCATAGAATCCTTCGGAAAGCCGTCACCATCCTTGCTCTTGTCATTGTTGCCGGAAGCAGGAGGCGGGGGAGGGGCGGAGGCGACACCGAGCCCGAGTCACCCTCCACCTGGACCATGAGCCGGAAGCCTCCAGTCGAGGGGAAGATGTCAATGGAGCCACGGATACAAAGGGGATCAACACACCACACCCGTAGACGGACCGGCCCGAGAATAGCCAACGACTCAAGATCAACCTCAATAGGTTTGCCGATAAGCACCCTGAAAGCCTTCAGGAAAGTCAAGGAACGCAAAACGGGAGGAACATCATCAACTAGAACCCATACATCAGACAGGGTAGAGATAGCATTGGAGCCATTAGACGCAGCCTTGACCGAGACTACCAGTGGATTAAGAGGCAGAGTAAAGCTAGTACATGAGGATATCATCCGAAGGCTTTCCTTGGAGGGGAAAGTCGCAACAAACTCAAAATCCGAAAGCTGACGGATTTGCCAATCCCACCCCCACCCCCTCATCCCACAGCCGGAGCTCATCGAGAAGGACCTGCGGTGTGATGCGTTTGGACTGGACAATAATGATGCCGGAGTTGGAGAGCGCTGGTATAGGAGCAACAGCAGGGACCTCCCTATCTAAGGCAAAGAAGGAGCACCCAGGGAGGCCAAGACCATAATGGACAAATGTAGGTGGCTTGATACGGTTCTGACAGTCCACAGTGAGGTGACCATCTTCCCTACAGATGAGGGAGGCTAGGGTTAAGGCTTGCACTCACAAACATGATGCCAAGCCTCGTGGCAGCCTTCACCGAGATCGGCGCCGAGGGGTGTGAAGAGTTCCAGTAGCTGCAAATCAAGTTGCCATGTGCTCTCAGCACAACTCACTAGACAGAGGAGTCTTTGATGGTGGGAACTTTGCTGCACATGGGGGGGGCAGGTTAGTTCAAAAGAGGGGTCCGTGGATATAGGATTTTTGGTGATGGTGGTGGTCTTGTAATCAGTCACATTTTTGTTCTACAACAATTACATACTCCTTTTAACTTTATTTTCTCGATTAAAAAGGAGTTCAGCAAGAGAGGTATCATTGTGGACTACGTCATTCTATCAACATATATAAAGGCTGGGTGTATATTTATCATTGTGATGCATGTCGTGGTTCCGACTCTGACAGTGATGTAGGGGGGTGAGTATGGAGAGGCTAGATCCTAGCTATTGAGAAGTTGTTACACGCGAGATTTACGAGTTCAGGCCCTTCTCGGAGGAAGTAATAGCCCTACGTCTCGGAGCACGGAGGCGGTCGACTGGATTATGCGTGTATGGATTACAGGGGTGCGAACCCTCCATACTGAGGAGGGGGTGGCTTATATAGAGTTCGCCGGCCCCCTCCTGCCCTCAGTAATGCAGGGTTTAAGGTACATTTAAGGTTGGGCGTTACTGGTAACGCCCCTAGTAAAGTGCTGTAATGACCATAAAGACTACTTAATACTCGACCGTTTGCCTGCGGAGTGACTTCGGTCGAGTGGCTAGCTTCATGGTCGAGTGATAGCTTCTTGGTCGAGTGTCTTGAACCCGTCGAGTGGGATACCTTCGAGTAGAGGTAAAGGTGACTTCTCCTAAGGGTGTCCTAGGGTAAGACTCTTTGGCCAGGTCTGTGTCCCTACTCTAGGTACATGTCTTCATCATTAGCCCCCGCATGGATCGAGGTTAGAGTGGGGAAAGAGTTGGAGACCTTTCGGACTGGTTCTTCGAGCTACGTGAGCGCCTTGTTTTGGGTCACTCGTCACGGATGACGTTGCCAACCTTTTTCAGTCGCCTTGATCCGTTCCAGGCCTTTCGTCGAGTGAATTTCTTTGTTAGTGACATACCGAGCGCCGGCGCGATTGGGGTCTTCTGTTTTGACAAGTCGTTTTTGCGGCCCGCGAATGTCGCGGGATTTGGATTTTGGGAAGCGCGCGGGACGGGAGCAGCCGCAGTAATCGGAAGCGATAAAGCGGAAGCTCCTCGATTCCCGCGTCGCCTTTTTTGCCACATACTGCGCGCGCGTCTGATGCGGGATTTGACTGGATAGCCTGGGCCTACCAGTCAGCCACTCGGAAGCGGTCCCTTATAAATCGCCGGCTCAGGGTTTCCAAGCAGTGCGCTCTCTTCTCCTCCTTTCTTCCGCCTCTCTCCCTTCGCAGGTCCTTCCGCCACCTCCGTTCCCGCCCCAGCGCAGCAGGCCCGTGCGAGACTTCGTCGGCGACGATGACAAAGAGCAAGACCTCTGCTCTGGAGCGCTCGAAGAAGGCAGCGGCAGCGGGGAAAGGGAAGAGGTCAGCTCGGGGAGGATCTTCCTCCAGGACCGCTCTGCCCAAAGGTTGGATCCAGGGCGACTGGATACCATCGGTGCTCCGGCAAGAGGATCTCGACGACATGGTCGAGGGGGGAGTCATTCCCCATGAAGTTGCGCGTCTTCCGGGGCGAGAGATCGAGCCCCAACCCCGTGACGGTGAGTGCGTGCTCCTAGCCACCCACATCGACCGAGGGTTTTCTCTGCCGCCCCATCCTTTCTTCCGGAGTTTCCTAAATTTCTTCGGAGCGCAGCTCCACCACTTCACTCCCAATTCGATTGTCTACCTTGCTGCTTTCATCTCCATGTGTGAGGCTTTCCTGGGTTGTCGACCCCATCGGGGACTCTTCAAACACATCTTTACTTGTCATTCTCAATCGGTCAAGAAGGCCAAGTCGAGTGACGAGAGGACGCAGGTGATCCAGCTGTGCGGGGGCCTGGCGATCCAGACGAGGGGGAAGAGTTGTTTTCCATCTATCACCTTCCCGGAGTCGGTCCGTGGCTAGCAGTCGACCTGGTTCTACTGCAAGGACGAGGCGACCCCCGGACAGTCGACTGGTCTTCCTCCTTTTTCCCTCGACCGGGCCGAGAAGCCTGCCTCTCTGAAAATCGCGCCGGAGGAAAAGGCCCAAGTCAAGGTGCTGGCAGGTCGAGTGGTTAAGCTTGTCCGCGAGGGCGTGACTGGTATGGACCTGCTGGAGGTCTTTCTTCAAAGGCGCATCCAACCGGTCCAGGCCCGCGACCACCCGATGTGGCTGTATTCGGGTCTTGACGACACCACTCGGGTCCACCCGGAGGAGGTCACCGACGAGATGGTGGAGGGGTGGCTGTTGAGCATCACGGGGAACAAAGACAACCCCCGAGGAGCCAGGAGGGTAACCCCACTTGACAACTCGTATGAGGTGGACCAGTTATGTCTTGGTGCTCCCGACTGATATCTTGTCTTCTGTATTGGTCTTTTTTGAATAAGTCGATTGACTTTCGTCTTGTCTATTGTTTTCCAGGCGACCACCGAGATGTACTCGACGCCCAACGGGACACAGGGGTCGACTGAAGAAGGGGAGGCGAGCGGAGGCGAGAGCGGGGACGACCAAGGCGAGTGGGAGTCCGACGGTGAGGGAGAGGGAGGCGACGACATCTTCTCCAGCGAAGGGGAGGAGGAGGAGGTTGAACCTCCCCGTCCGGAGGGGCGATCCAAGCTCAGCCACGATCCAGCGCGGGAACGTGGCAAGGCGACTGCTCCTGTTGGGCAGTCGTCGAAACGCCCTCGGACTTCTTCTCCTCCGCCGACTGGGAGGGCTCCCAAGCATCCATGAGCGACGCCATCCAAGCCGCCCAAGGCTCTGCCCAAGATGAAGATGGTTGCTCCTACCATTTTCGGGTAATAATAAGACTTACTTTCCTTTGTCGGCTGTGGACGGACCCTTGGTCGATTCGCTGAGCTAACTGATTGAATTTCGAGATTTGCAGCGGTGCTACTTCTGAGGTCTCCGCCAGGAACGACGACCAAGAGATGGAGGACGCTGTTACCTCCAACCCCGGTACGATTGCTGACGTCCTGCCTTTGAGTCGACTGAACCTTTATCGCGACTCTGGTCGATTGAATGTTTTCCTTGTAGCTCCTCCTCATGTTATTGACCTCCCGGATGATGAAGACAACGAACCGTTGAGAGTGAGGAGGCACAAGAGGGCGTCGACTGACAAGACCACCCACCAATCCGCTCCGGCGTCCGAGGCCGAGGCTCGGGATGGTGGTGACGCCACTCGGGCTTCAGTGACCTTCGCCGTTCCTCTGGCGTGTGCGCGGCCCTCATCGTCGACTGCGGATCCGTCTTTGCTTTTTGCCACATACCCCGTCCCTGAGGACCAAGCGGCTGCTGCAAAGGAGGCTATACGACAGGCGGGGATCATGATGGAGCAAGTGAAGATGGATCGGGAGGCCAGCCAAGCAGCCTATGACGCGAGTTCGGCTCTTCAGAGCAACATCCAGGTCAGTCGACTCAACACTTGGTCTGTTATGATATTTTGTTTGAAGAGTCTCTTTTCCGAAGATCTTTTGTATCTGTACACCCACTGGGTGTGTCTGCCAATCCTTGGATAGGTGGGGGCACGCTGAGTGCACCCACTGGGTGTAGTCCCCGAGACTACGGTGGACTGCTGGCAGTCGACTGTAGTCTTTACATTGTGTTGCTGTAGCTGTATTTCTTCACTCGGTTTGGTCGGGCCAGGTCGAGTGGAACTGTATCCGGTCGACTGCGGGCAGTCGACTTTTTTCTTTTTTTTAAACCAGTGGGGGCACGCTGAGTGCACCCACTGGGTGTAGTCCCCGAGACTACTGTCGAATGTTTTTTGATTCGGCTGTGGTCTTAGAAACGTCATCATTGTCTCTGAGTTACTCGGAAGCAACTTATCTTAGACGTCTGTCGACTGATTTTTCTTTTTGCAGAAATCTTGAGAACTTGTAGCTTGCTATACTGCGTTGGAGAATCAGCAGATCCAGCTCAACCTTAACTTGCAGCTTGCTCAGGAGAATTTGAAGAAGGCGCAAGAAGAGGCAAAAGGTATGGCTGGTGAGGTTCTCCATTCTTAACAGGTGTCTTTTCTTTCCTGTCCATTCTTGATGTTGGTTCCACTCGACGCGCCGCAGATAAACTGGAGGAGGCTCTGAAGAAGAAGGATCAAGACCTTGCAGAAGCGCTGAAGGAGGCCTCGAGCAAAACGAAGCTCGCAGAAGAGAAGCTGGCTTCGGTCGGGACTCTTGAAGAGGAGAACTCCAGACCGAAAGCTGCTCTTGAGACAGCTAATCGAGATGCCAGTCGACTGATGAAGGAGAAGATGGCTCTGCACGACAAGGCGGGTGAGCTGGCGGGGAAGGCGAAAGATCTGGAGGCTTATCTCGGAGGGCTCGCCAAGAAGTTGTTCGTCATGCTCGAAGGTAATTATTCCAACCTGACTGTCTTGTAGTTGCCGAGCCCGCGTACGGCCACTGACTTGTTCTTGAATCGTGTTCGCAGAATTCTGCCAGAACTTCGAAGAGGAAACCGGTCGAGTGGAGCCAGGCTTGGATCCCGACAATTCTCTCGTGAAGGACGAGGCTGCCATGAACGTGCTCCGACTGGAGTCTCGTGTTACCAGCGTCGTTGATTATCTGGCTCGGCTGAAAGTTGCAATGTCGCGGATCGACGCATCACTCTGGCCTGGGACGACGCTTCAGAACGACCTCGAGTCTCTGATGGCTCGACTTAACGAAGTCCCAGGTCGAGTGGCGGAATGGAAGAAATCTTCTGCTAGATGCGGTGCTGATGTCGCTCTATCTCTGGTCCGCGTCCATTGCAAGGAGGCGCGAGAAGAAAAGCTGGCGGCCATCCAAGTTGCAAATACCAGGAAGCACAGCTTTCAAGACTTCATGGAGACCTTCATCGCCGCTGCCACCCGTATTGCCGACGGGATTGACTTGGATGAGTTTGTCGCCCCTTCCAGTCCTCCTCCTGAGGAGTGAAAAACTTTAAGTTTAATTCGGAATGCCGAGTGGATTTGTAACCGTTAAACTCGGCCTTAAATTTGCCTCGGGATGCCGAGTGGACTTGTAACAGTTAAACTTTGCCGAGCCTCGGGCTCGAGTACTTTGAGGTCTGGGACCTTTCAGGCTTTATCCGAAATTGATTTCTCGTTGGGCATCTTCATGTTTTGATCCGTCGAGTGGGACTTGATCTTCACTCGGAATGACCTTGTATTTGCGGCTCAATTCCGAAGGGGGAGCCAGCAGTCGACTCGCGGATTGGGTCGAGTCTTGCACTTTGGCGAGCGCTGGGCTGCAGCTAAGCCCCTGAGTGGGAGGTTTGCTCTCCACTCGGTAGGATTTTCAAACACTTAGGCGAGCACTGGGCTGCAGCTAAGCCCCCGAGTGGGGGGATCGCTCTCCACTCGGTAGGATTTTTTCAAACTTAGGCGAGTGCCAGACTGCAGCTAAGTCTCTAAGTGAGAGAACTTAGGCGAGTGCTGGACTGCAGCTAAGCCCCCGAGTGGGAGGATCGCTCTCCACTCGGTAGGATTTTTCAAACTTAGGCGAGTGCTGACTGCCGCTAAGTCTCTTCGTAGGAGAACTTAGGCGAG
>NC_057800.1:16644370-16652427 GCF_018294505.1 Triticum aestivum
GTGCTGACTACAGCTAAGTCTCTTCGTAGGACAGCTTAGGCGAGTGCTGGACTGCAGCTAAGCCCCCGAGTGGGAGGTTTGCTCTCCACTCGGTAGGATTTTTCAAACTTAGGCGAGTGCTGACTGCAGCTAAGTCTCTTCATAGGAGAGCTTAGGTGAGTGCTGGACTGCAGCTAAGCCCCCGAGTGGGAGGTTTGCTCTCCACTCGGTAGGATTTTTCAAACTTAGGCGAGTGCTGACTGTAGCTAAGTTTCTTCGTAGGAGAACTTAGGCGAGTGCTGGACTGCCGCTAAGCCCCCGAGTGGGAGGTTTGCTCTCCACTCGGTAGGATTTTTTTGAACTTTGGCGAAACGGATTCGCGGCTAAGTCACCCACTGGGGGTTTTCGTATGTAAACAAAAGTGACAGCAATCATTGGAACACTCTTGTCTTTGATAAAAATGAACTGCGGAAGTTTCTCTTATTACATCTTTATAGGAAGGAACTTAAGTGTAAAAGTGGCGGAGCAGCTCCGCGTTCCAAGCTCGCGGCTCGTCGATCTGGCGATCAACATTGTATAGGTGATACGCTCCGTTGTGGAGGACTCTGGTGATGATGAAGGGGCCCTCCCAAGTAGGAGCAAGCTTGTGTGGTTTCTGTTGATCCACTCGGAGGACCAAATCTCCTTCTTGGAAGGCTCGACTCTTCACATGCCGGGCATGGAATCGACGCAAGTCTTGCTGATAAATTGTCGATTTGATCATGGCCATCTCTCTTTCTTCTTCCAGGAGGTCTACTGCATCTTGCCGAGCCTGTTCTGCTTCATCTTCGGTGTAAAGCTCGACTCGGGGAGCGTTGTGAAGGAGATCACTTGGCAGAACGGCTTTGGCTCCATAAACAAGAAAGAATGGGGTTCTTCCAGTCGACCGGTTAGGGGTGGTCCTTAATCCCCACAAAACTGACGGAAGCTCATCGACCCAAGCACCTGCCGCGTGCTTGAGATCACGCATTAGTCGAGGTTTTAGTCCTTTGAGGATCAGACCATTTGCTCTTTCAGCTTGTCCATTCGACTGGGGATGGGCGACTGATGCATAGTCGACTCGAGTGCCTTAAGAGGCGCAAAAAGCTCTGAACTGGTCCGAATCGAAGTTTGACCCATTGTCAGTGATGATGCTATGAGGGACTCCATATCTGAATGTTAGTCCTCTGACGAAACTGATAACAGTGCCAGCATCGAGGTTCTTGATAGGCTTGGCTTCAATCCATTTGGTGAACTTGTCGACTGCCACAAGCACATGCATGAATCCGCCCCTGCCTGTTCTCAGTGGACCAACCATGTCCAGTCCCCAGACAGCAAATGGCCAGACGAGAGGAATGGTCTTCAGGGCTGATGCAGGCTTGTGTGACATGTTGGAGTAGAACTGGCAGCCTCCACACTTGTCGACTATCTCTTTTGCCATCTCATTTGCTCTAGGCCAGTAAAATCCCGCTCGGTATGCTTTAGCCACAATGGTCCGAGAGGACGCATGGTGGCCACAGGTTCCCGAGTGGATATCATCAAGGATTATCCGACATTCTTCTGGTGTTATGCACTTCTGACCGATTCCAGTCGCGCTTTCTCTATACAACTGCCCCTTTATGACTGTGAAGGCCTTGGATCGGCGGACGATCTGTCGAGCCTCTTCCTCATCTTCTGGGAGCTCTTTCCTTAGGATATACGCGATGTACGGTATCGTCCAGTCGGGAGTGATTGCCAAGACTTCCATGATTAGGTCGACCACAGCAGGAACTGCGACTTCAGTCGGATCTGTGGCACTTTTCGGTTGTGGGGCTTCTTCTGTGAAAGGATCCTCCTGGACTGACGGCGAGCGGATGTGCTCTAAAAACACATTGCTGGGAGTGGCTTCTCTCTTGGAGCCTATCTTTGCCAGATCATCAGCTGCTTGGTTTTTCAGTCGGGGGATGTGATGAAGCTCTAACCCCTCGAATTTCTTTTCTAGCTTTCTCACTGCATTGCAATAACCAGTCATAGCTGGACTTCTGACGTCCCACTCCTTCATCACCTAATTAACCACCAAATCTGAGTCGCCATAGACCATGAGGCGACGGACGCCGAGTGAAATGGCCATGCGCAACCCATACAAAAGTGCTTCATACTCTGCTTCATTGTTAGAGGAATCGAAGTGAATCTGGAGAACATATCTGAGCTTATCTCCTCGGGGGAGACTAGAACTACCCCAGCACCGGAGCCATTCAGCATCTTAGATCCATCGAAGAACATGGTCCAGTGCTCCGAGTGAACTTGAGTCGGAAGTTGCTGTTCAATCCACTCGGCGATGAAATCTGCGATTGCTTGGGACTTGATAGCCTTCTTTGCTTCAAACTTGATATCTAAGGGAAGGAGTTCAATCGCCCACTTGGCCACTCGACTAGTTGCATCTCTGTTATGCAGAATCTCTGACAGTGGGGCGTCGCTGACGACTGTAATGGAGTGGTCAGAGAAGTAATGTGCAACCTTCTTCGTGGTCATGTAAATCCCATATACAAGCTTCTGGTAGTGAGGGTATCTTTGTTTTGAAGGGGTCAAAACTTCGGACAGATAATAGACTGGGCGCTGAACTCTGAAGGCCTTTCCTTCTTCCCGCTCGACCGTAAGTACTGTGCTGACAACTTGTCCTGTGGCTGCAATGTAAAGCAGCAGAGGCCCTTTGCTGATTGGGGCAGCAAGCACCGGCTGGGTGGAGAGCAGAGCTTTGAGCTCTGCAAATGCTGCGTCAGCTTCTGGAGTCCACTCGAACTTGTCAGACTTCTTCATCAGTCGGTAAAGAGGCAGTGCCTTTTCACCGAGACGAGAAATGAATCGACTTAGAGCGGCCAAGCAGCCTGTAAGCTTTTGGACATCGTGCACGCGTACAGGACGCTTCATCCGGAGTATGGTGCCAACTTTTTCAGGATTGGCATCGATTCCCCGTTCGGAAACGAGAAAACCGAGTAACTTTCCACCTGGAACTCCGAATGTGCACTTTGATGGATTGAGCTTGATATCATACCTCCTGAGGTTGGCAAAGGTTTCAGCGAGGTCAGCCCGCAGGTCGGAACCTTTCCGTGACTTGACCACAGTATCATCCATGTATGCCTCCACATTCCGACTGATTTGAGAGAGTAAACACTTCTGAATCATTCTCATGAACGTGGCTCCGGCGTTCTTGAGGCCGAACGGCATGGTGACATAACAGAAGCATCCGAATGGGGTGATGAAAGCTGTTTTGATTTCGTCGGGTCCATACAGACGGATCTGATGGTACCCGGAATAAGCATCTAGAAAAGACAATCTCTCGCACCCCGCAGTCGAGTCGACTATTTGGTCGATGCGAGGGAGGGGAAAATGATCTTTCGGGCAGGCCCGATTGATATGCTTGAAGTCAATGCACATGCGGAGTGACTTGTCCTTTTTGGGGACCATGATGACATTGGCGAGCCACTCGGAGTGGTAAATCTCTCGGATGAACTCTGCTGCTAAGAGCCGAGCCACTTCCTAGCCAATGGCTTGCTTCTTCTGGACGGCGGACCATCGAAGATGTTCCTTCACAGGCTTGAACTTTGGGTCGACTCGTAGACGGTGCTCAGCCAGCTCTCTGGGAACTCCAGGCATGTCAAAGGGTTTCCATGCGAAGATATCCCAGTTCTCACGGAGGAGCTGGATGAGCGCTTCTTCCTATTTGGAGTCGAGCGTCGCCGAGATGTGAGTCGGAGCAGCGTCGGGGTCGGTCGGGTGAATGTGGACTGTCTTTGTTTCACCAGTCGACTGAAAAGCTGATTCTGAAGCAGGCTTCTTGGCTCGTAGCAACTCGCTTGGATCGGCAGTCTTTTGGTACTCTTGCAGCTCGACCACTGCCATCTGAGCATCTGCAATCTTTGAGCCCTTCTGAAAGCACTCTTCCGCCTTCTTCCGATTGCCCGTAATAGTGATCACACCTTTGGGGCCAGGCATCTTTAGTTTGAGGTACACGTAACATGGCCGGGCCATGAAGCGTGCGTAAGCTGGCCTGCCTAAAATGGCGTGATAAGCACTTTGGAAATCCACAACCTCGAATGTCAACTTTTCCTTGCGGTAATTCTTTGAATCACCGAAAACCACATCAAGAGCGATCTGGCCGAGTGATTGGGCTTTCTTCCCAGGAATGACTCCGTGGAAACTCATGTTACTGGTGCTGAGCCTGGACATCGGAATGCCCATTCCTTTCAATGTTTCAGCATACAGTATGTTCAGGCCACTGCCACCATCCATCAGGACTTTAGTCAGTTGAGTGCCTTCAACAATTGGGTCGACCACCAAAGCTTGCCTCCCAGGGGTGGCAATGTGCGTCGGGTGATCAGACTGGTCGAATGTGATGGCAGTCTGAGACCACTTCAGGTAACTGGGTGTTGCCGGGGCAACCATGTTCACCTCTCGGTTAATGAATTTCAGTCGACTTTTGCTTTCGACATCGGCAAAAATCATCAGGGTGGAATTGACTTGGGGGTATCCATCGTCACTGTCTTCCTTGTCCTCGACTCTGTCCGACTCTTTTTCCTTATCCTTGGAACTGCTGGATCAGGAGCCGGCACTGTCGAGTGGTATGCTTTGGGTAAATAAAATTACCCTCTTCATCCTTCTTGGTGTGGATGTGACATGGCAGATCCAAAACATCATTTCCGTCTTGATCCTTGACTTTCTTGGGCTTCCAGGTGCCCTTGGGTTTTCCCTTGAAGTTTCCCTGGGCTACGGCCAGGGCATCCCCAGGAGCGGCTGGCTCGGCCTTCCGCTTCTGCTTCCGACTGGAATTGCCTCCGGTTTCCTGGGCGACTGCTTTCTGCTTGCCACTCCGGAGTCGATCTTCATCTTCTCCGTTAGCATACTTGGTGGCAATCTCCATCATCCGATTCAGAGACATCTCTCCAGTTCGACCGAACTTCAGATTCAACTCTCTGTATTTAACACCTTCCTTGAAGGCACAAACTGCTTGATGGTCTGGCACATTCTCAACCGAGTGATGCAGCGTGATCCACCTCTGGATGTATTCCCTCAGAGTTTCATTCGACTTCTGCACGCAAGATCGCAACTCTGTAAGGCCTGCAGGTCGCTTGCATGTTCCTTCAAAGGTTGTGATAAACACTCGGGAGAGGTCCTCCCAAGTGTAAATGCTGTTGGGTGCCAACTGATTTAGCCACGCTCTGGCCGAGCCCTCTAACATGAGAGGCAAATGCTTCATGGCCACCTCATCATTGCCACTGCCAATCTGTACAGCCACTCGGTAATCTTCGAGCCAGGTGTCAGGCTTAGATTCACCGGTGAACTTGTTGATTCTAGTCGCCGACCTAAAATTGGGAGGAATCACTGCGGCTCTGATGGCTCGACTGAAACACTCTGGCCCTGAAGCGCGTACTCTGCTGCTGCTGGCAGGCGCATCTCTGTTGTGGCCCTCTCAATGAGCCCTGTTCCTGTCGACCAAACCTTGAACGAGGATAGACCTCGCATCAAAGCCTGGGTCTCTGGGGTCGACTGGAATCCTCTGCCCAACACTGTGAGGGCGTCTGTCATCTTGCCGTCGAGGCGCATATGACCCACTCCTCGGGGGAGGGGTTGGCACTCAACGTCGATCATCACGGTCGAATCGGTGATCATACTGCTCATTTATCCTGTACTGATCATGCCGGTCACCACGTCCCTCGCGCCTCGGGGGCGATCTCGGGCTGTGAGCCGACTCGACTTTATCTGTTGCGATAGATCGACTGTGGATCCTATTCCGCGACTGAGGGACAGCGGAATTCTGGTTTCCCGCCGCCCGGAGCAATGCTCTGATCTGTAGCAAGCCCCTGCCAGCCTCCGACTGGGAGAGCTGAATCGATTCTGCTATACGGGCCGCGGCGGCCAAATTCTGAATTGGGGTTCGATATACCTGCGTCGGCGGGAAGAGCTGGCGTCGACTAGACTCGGGAGCCCGCTGACGCGCTTGCTCGTCGAGTGCTTGCTGGAGATTCTCCAGTCGAGTGCGCTCGGCCAAGTTGGCCAAACGCGCGTCCTCCAAGGCCCGGGCCTCGGGGGTCTCTCCGACGATAGGAGTGCGGAGCGCGTCCATGTTCCGGCGGCGAAGCTCCTCTCGCTGTAATGACGTGAGAGGTTCGGGGAGATACTCATCGTGGGGATGCGACGGATCGCCCCCACCCGCGCCTCCATCAGTGCGGGGGAAACCGGGGGGACTGTGTGTTCCATCGACCGCCAGAACCTCAGCCGCTGGATCGCTGCTGTCGCACTCGGATGCGGTCTCCACGGAGCCAGTCGACAGGTCGAATAGGCCGTAGAGGGATTCGACGGGCTCGATTGCCGCGACTTGTGGGGCTGCCGATTGGTGGGCCACGGCATGCCTCACCCACCGCTGAAGTCTTGACCGACCGGAGCGCTTGCGCTGGTGGGAGACAGGGCGGGGAGACGACGCAGGGGCCGACCGATACTGGGTCGATGGCTGCCGCAGGAGGACGCCACGAATGCATGCGCGGAAGTGCTTCGCATCGCGGACGGGGAGCGCGTCGATGTCGAGTGGTGCCTCCTGAAGCCAGGCGGAGTCATCGACGATGAAGGTGAGCGCGCCGAGACGGATCTCGCGGTCCTCCACCAAAACTGCGCAAGAAAACATGATCAAAGGGATCGGAAAAGATCGCAACTTCTCCAACTAAGCGCTAAGATTCCGGCCCCACGATGGGCGCCAACTGTCGTGGTTCCGACTCTGACAGTGATGTAGGGGGGTGAGTATGGAGAGGCTAGATCCTAGCTATTGAGAAGTTGTTACACGCGAGATTTACGAGTTCAGGCCCTTCTCGGAGGAAGTAATAGCCCTACGTCTCGGAGCCCGGAGGCGGTCGACTGGATTATGCGTGTATGGATTACAGGGGTGCGAACCCTCCATACTGAGGAGGGGGGTGGCTTATATAGAGTTCGTCGGCCCCCTCCTGCCCTCAGTAATGCAGGGTTTAAGGTACATTTAAGGTTGGGCGTTACTGGTAACGCCCCTAGTAAAGTGCTGTAATGACCATAAAGACTACTTAATACTCGACCGTTTGCCTGCGGAGTGACTTCGGTCGAGTGGCTAGCTTCATGGTCGAGTGATAGCTTCTTGGTCGAGTGTCTTGAACCCGTCGAGTGGGATACCTTCGAGTAGAGGAAAAGGTGACTTCTCCTAAGGGTGTCCTAGGGTAAGACTCTTTGGCCAGGTCCGTGTCCCTACCCTAGGTACATGTCTTCATCAATGCATTAATACAATATTTATCTAACAACATATTTTGTGTATATTTATCATCTATATATCGCCAAGCATGGTCATGCTTTAAGAACGTGTGAGATCTGCTTTTGGATCCAGCTCAATCCCGCTAGCAATAATAGACGGAGATGGCCTAGAGGTTAGAGAGCAGCTTAAGCATGCACTTCCAGATGACCTGTTTATATACCCCATATATAGTAGTTACTGCAAAAAGAAATGAGGTTTAACTGAATCATTAGATAGAAAACATTCTTTGGTCTAAAGCTACAAATTAAGATGGTTATCATCACCATTTGTTTAGGCGTTTCAGAATTCAATCTGCTACTTGCATCTTAATTGCACGGTGTAAAGTTGATCTTGCTACTACTATTGTTTTCTTGAGATGAAGTAATCTGGCTAAACCAAATCTGTAGACAAGATAGGAGGCAATGTTTATTCTTTGTTTACCCCAAATCTTGTAGAGGGCTGCTGAGTCCTGCAAGATTCTCGGCCATGATACCCTCGTCTACAGTCATGGTAAGCAACATTAGAAAGAATCACCATCACACTAAATTAAAGAACAAGAAAAGCAGCCAACTGACAGCAAACTAGTTCATAGACAGAGCGGGAGGGGGTAAACCTTTTGAAATACAAAGGAAATCAAAGGCAAACGTTTGGGCATGTACATCATCAACCAATGTATTACATAATATAGTAAGTAGGCAGTTGTCTGTTCAAATGCAAAGTATCTTAACTAAAATCAGGACACTTATTTTGGAACGGAGGGACTACCTACGTGTGTGTG
>NC_057800.1:16652692-16667193 GCF_018294505.1 Triticum aestivum
GACACAACCAGTGGTGTGAAACACATCGTCTTACTACCAGACACTCATAAGGTAAAAAGGGAAAACCCTAAAAAGCTGACATCAAAAAAGAAAATACAAAGAAACAAGGGGAAATCAAACAAACGTTAAACACAGGAGTCGTAAGACATAACAAAAAAAAACAGATCAAAATACCATCAGGTCCATAGATTACAGATACTTGATTCTATCCCATAGTAAGAGAGTTGCAGATGGAACTGCATCAGTGCATAACCTACTGATACTAGCATGGAACATAAGGTATGTAAAAATTGCTAGCAGCATGGAAGTGGCGAACGCATGATCAACAAAAGAATCACACGCGTGATACAGTCTTGATGAGGAGGTAACGTAATTTACAGGACAATAGCTAAGGTCATATGGATAACACACGTCGATAGAACCAGAAGAGCAGGGGGGGGGCATAGGCCACATTATCTTGCGAAGAGCAGTTGCAGCTCATGGCACAGCAACGTGGATCACACAGAGATATCACATAGCAAACAAAAACACCAGGGTGCTACACAAATATGAGCTCAATTAGGTTGGTCTCCAGATTTGGTGCGGCACAACCAGAGTGAGGGTGTGAAGGAATAAAGTGCCTCTAGTCATAACTCATAAGCATGGGGAGTCAGTAGATCCGGGTTTTCTTTTCTTGGATTCTGCACCACTCAGAGCTTTCTGTGATGGTGTTCGGCGTCTAGAGAAGACTGTACAAAGTCTATTCATAAACTGGCAGAGAAACACACTGTGGTCTACTGCATCGACCTCGTACGGCATGTTCAACTAAGAGAGAAACCAAAACTCTACATCCTATCCGTTGTGGTCTTGCCAGGTGGTTCAAGCATTTGTCAAGCATCCTCAAGCGAAGATGTGGTAGGCAGATTGTACAATACCTGAGTAGAATCAGGTAGAGGAAGGTCTTCCTGGAACAGATTCTTTTTGACAGAACGATCTTGAAGCTCTTTGCTTTTACTGTGGAAAAGCACAGACATATTAACTGCAGGGACACAAGTGGTGGAGCCAAGGCAGAGCATAAAGAAGCTACTGGGTCGACTATGCGTACTAGGGATATACCTAGGTTCGGGAGGTTTCACCACAGATGGTGGCGTTGGAGGGATAGACATAGAAGGTGAGACCTAGTTTAAACAAAAATGTAAGAATCAACAATACTAAGATTGCATAATGAATCAATGAGAAAAGGAAAGAAGGATGGCAACACAAGCAAAGGTGCTGACCTCCAGGGCCGCCAGAGAGCTGAGACTGAGAATCTTTAGTAGAGGCAAGTAAAGCTACATTGGTTAATGCCTCACGGGCAGGGCTGAGGGCACTTCCAGCAGATTGGCTCGAAGAAGCTAGCGCTAACCCTGTCTTCAGATGGAGTATCGATGAATGGTAATTGTTGGCCAAACACTGCATCAATCCTATGGACCTGGTAAAGACGGCTTCTCGGCATCTGACTCAAAACTTTTGGTGCACAAGAGACAATAAATCAATAGTATCTGACGCACCAGCCTCTGCGGATCGTTAACTGGAGCCGGAGCATAAGTACAGAGGGGAAAGTCCAGTTCAATATTAGATCTTTCTTCTAGAGTGGTGTATCGACCAACCTGATCATGAACAGGCCCACAACTGTCCGGTACATAAACTTCTTTGGCTCTACCAGAAACTGTCATTTCACAAACCATCCCATCTCCAATCAACTCCATGAAGTCCTAACAAGATCCTGTGTGATTTCCCCATACTAGACCCGTTGCACCCCTGGCGCAAGGACCCAAATAGAGCAGGAATTTATTAGCTTACTAACATCGTGTTAGGTAGCCAGCTCCACTGCCACACCAATAAAAGTACAAATTGGTTGTGGCATAAAAAGGCTGATGAAAAAGAAGATACAACGAGCAAGGACATACTATAATGAAAGGTTCCTATGTAATAAGGATGACTTGGAGATAATTTTTTACTTCACAAGTGAGATAAAACTATGGTTAAAAAAGGCGCGCCTAAGCACGCATCTAGGCGACAGTTAAATGCCTAGCGCTTAATGTGCGCATACCTGCGGGTTTTTTTTAAAGGAAAGAAAAAAGGTGCAAGTCGCTGCACTCTAGCCAGAAAAGTGCAAGTCAGTGCAAAACACAAAATCAAAGCCTAGCGCTTTTTTTTACTTTGGATAATTCTTTGAAGAATTCATGATTATGCCCGATAGTTGCATACCAGTATGTAGATCATTAATTTTATAAGGTACCAACATTTATATATCTCTAGAAGAACCAGAAGATGCATCATATGGTACTCAAGAATTCAGATCTACCATGGTTTACCATGAAAGAGCACCTATCCAAGCGCCAGTTACTAATTAGGGCATCAATATAAGATGCTTACCTCATCTATGAAAGACTAAAGGTACCACCACCAACAGTAGCAGGACACTTTTGGTTAAGTACCCTACAAATCTACAAATGGTGAGAAAAACAGAGAAAAACTAAAAAGAAGGCAATCACATGAAAAGTTTATGAGGCAATAGCTACATGAACTTTGCTTGAGGAATTTCTATAGTGAAGGGATTCATCGCCCGAATATAACATAAATGAGGCTGGCATTCAGTTTTAAATTTCTTCCAACAAGAGTAAGGGGTGTCGATGAAGCTGAATGAGAAAAGGGGGCTGCAACTCATAATAAATTATCTTCTATAGGTTTATATTCTTGATAGGCACAAACATAAATCCAACCTGGTAAAATAAATAACTGCAGGCTGAAATAATCCATCCAGGAAAATCCACAATTCACACCTTTAGTCCTCAAAGGCCCATGTGTTATCCTTCCTGACTGCAATTTCCTGCTCTGGTGTGTAATCGTTCTATAAGATCAGCTATTGCTGGGCTCTAATTAATAAAGCATCTAAAAGAAGCAAGTACTTAACATTACCTTCGTCCATAGAGTTCTAGAACTGGGTCACAAGATCCAGACGGAAAAACACAAAAAGTACCACATGAAGTGTAGTATGATAGCCGAATAAAAGATGCAGTTGCATTACTTAAATTAAACCACTGACAAATAATACTCAGAACTGCTATAAGCTATTTAGAGTCCATGTCGTCGATGACATGAAACAAAGCTGATATCTGGTTGCACTTAAGAATTACACATGCTAATATAATACCTTAAGTTGATGCGTTACAAACTAAGCCGAGGCACCATGATGTTTTAAAACCTAGTTCAAATTTAGCAATCTAAACATCCATTATCCAACATATACACATGATAATATTATACCTTAAGTTGATACGTTACAAACTAAACCGAGGCCCCACAATTTTTTAAACCTTTGTTTAAATTCAGCAATCTAAACATCCATTATCTAACTTATAGATATATCTTAAGATGCGAAGAGTATCTAAACTCTGGCTCTGCTTTTAGCTAAAAACCTTCTAGATATAGCAATATGTAAAAGAACAATAAACATTTCATGTAGAATGGTGTTCTTTTGAAATTATAAAGGCATGGGATTGGTGCATGGGATTGTAGCCTTGGCGCAGTGGTAAAGCTGCTGCCTTGTGACCATGAGGTCACGGGTTCAAGTCCTAGAAACAGCCTCTTACAGAAATGTAGGGAAAGGCTGCGTACAATAGACCCAAAGTGGTCGGACCCTTCCCCAGACCCTGCGCAAGCGGGAGCTACATGCACTGGGGCTGCCCTTATGGGATTGGTGCAAGAATCTGATTTGGCCTCGCATTTAATTTCTTAGCATGCCTATGTTGGAAACATTTTATTGTGGTGACAATGCTTGGATAAGGCCTCAACGGTTGGTTGTTAGGAGGAAGCTTTCTAGGCCCTCAAAAGATTTACAACATTGGTTCTTTTTTGTTAGCTCTATCTCGGAAGGGGATCTGGAGGACCAAACATCCAGGGGATGTAATTGAATCAATCAGAGGCAACAGCAACGATTGCCTAGCGTTGTTCTTGTCGACATCAAACAGCTATCTGGGGTGACAATGCTTGGATAAGGCCTCAACGGTTGGTTGTTAGGAGGAAGCTTTCTAGGCCCTCAAAAGATTTACAACATTGGTTCTTTTTTGTTAGCTCTATCTCGGAAGGGGATCTGGAGGACCAAACATCCAGGCGATGTAATTGAATCAATCAGAGGCAACAGCAACGATTGCCTAGCGTTGTTCTTGTCGACATCAAACAGCTATCTGGGGTGAGCATCACCCAACCATTCCACTTGGCAGCAAGTATGTGGCCTGTATAGAATTCCTGGTTGAAGACAAAGAGTGTGATGACCATGTAAAATACACAATATGAAAAGCAATGGACAAACAATTACCACTTGTTGTCTTGGGCAGTGTTCCCTTAAAGATGCTCCAGGGCAAAAGCTCCGTGGAGTCGGACCAAGGGACTGAACCGGGGACATAGGAAATGAAGGGTGTATGCAGAACGGATGGGGTGGAGGAAGCTCTAAAGGCACCAGACCACTGCAAAGTTATATGATACCTATCAAGTGAGTTGCGGACTTGCAAGAATCAATATTCATTCACATATCAGAATAAAAACCATCATTCACTTTTGGTGACATGAAGCGTGATAGGTTTTCCAATAAATGAAAAATACATAGAATTGCTGCAATAACTGGTTCAAAGGAAATTCTTAACAAAAACTTCTGAAGAACTATCATTATGGCAAACATGCTTATTTCGGCTAAGCTTACCTAGCAGGACCATATGTCTGCAAGAAATCATAATATATTCCCTCCATTCCTAAATATATGACTACCAAAACATCATATATTGAGGAACGGAGGGAGTAGTTGACAAACCAGAAATATGATCGAAATAGTACCACACTAACTTCACAAAACATAAATACACCTAAGCTTAACCTAATGATGTTAGTCGATCAAACATATCATCAGAACAACAAAAAAATGGTAGCTTCATTAACTATCTAGGCATTTGTGAACTTAAAACACAAAAACAGAGAAATATCAAGATAGTAGAAAACTGTGACAGAGTAATCTCAACATAGCATCAATGCATTATTGAAAACCTAAATGAATCCGGTGAAGACCATATAATATGAAAAAAACAATGGACAGAACAATTACAACTTATTGTGTTGGGCAGTGTTCCCTTAAAGATGCAAATTACAAGGAAAAGCTCCGTGGAATCGGACCAAGGGACTGAACTGGGGACATAGAAGATGAAGGGCATTTGCAGAACGGATGGGGTGGAGGAAGCTCCAAACGCACCAGACCACTGCAAAGCTATATGACGCCTATCAGTGAGTTGCGGACTTGCAAGAATCAATAATCATTCACATATCGGAATAAAAATCATCATTCACTTTCGGTGACATGAGGCTTGATAGGTTTTACCATAAATAAAAATACATAGAATTGCTGCAATAACTGATTCAAAGAAAGCTCTTAACAAAATCTTCTGAAGAACAATCATTATCACAAACATGCTTGTTTCGGCTAAAGCTTGCCTAGCAGGACCATGTGTCTGCAAGAAATCATAATATAGTTGACAAACCAGAAATATGATCGAAATAGTACCACACAATCTTCACAAAACATAAATGCACCTAAGCTTAACCTAATGATGCTTGTGGATCAAACATATCATCAGAAAAACAAAATAAATGGTAGCTGCATTAACTATCTAGGCATTTGGGAACTTAAAACACAAAAATAGAGAAATATCAAGGTAGTAGAAAGCTGTGACAGAGTAATCTCAACATAGCATCAATGCATTATTGAAAACCTAAATGAATCCGGTGAAGACCATATAATATGCGCACACACGTCTGCATTGAAGTTTGAACATACAAAATTTCCAAACAAATCGACAAGACAGGGCAAAATCCCTTGGTCGGAAAACCTCTCGCCTGATGCAATGCGCAATAAATCGGCATGACTACGCATATGCGCAACAAAGAGATGGGATTTCAAACAGTGATTAGATTACTTAGAATATGATGCCACTGAAATTTTGCAATGACTTCTCCAAAAAAATACTTGCGAGGATATGAATAACCCAAAAATGGGCTACGAGCTTTGTTCCTTGGGGTAGCATCCAGATTCACCCTATACTAAGATAATTAGTTGATCACTGAATTATGAAGAGAAAAATGTGCCTGGGCTTACACAACACCATTTGTCTTAGTAAACTTAATTATCATAGCACACACTTGGTAGATAACACAGAAAATTATAAACTGTAAACCAGACACACTACCACGATAAACTTTGAAATAAGATCAGCTCAAACATATGGAGAGACAAAGCATCAAGGGGATGGGGAAGAACTCATGAGAGCAGAGGCAAAGGAACAACGAGTAGATCAGCTAACAGGGATAGAACCCCATACCAAACCTCTAATGCACAGACTGGTTTGCACCCTCGCCAGCAACATCAGATGTGGATCTGTAAGAGAAATGGCAATATGACACGAAGAGAAGTTATATATTGCAAGATCAACATATGTGTCTCAATATGCTCATAATTTAATCTGTATGAGAATCGAATGATGGACATGCGCCTGGGTCTCATTGTTACAGATTTGTAAGCATCTGTAGATTTTATCACCACATCTCACTCCCAAAGGAGCTATGGTCAGTGTAACCATCTAGGCATCTACTTGCAATTTCCAAGCCATTCTCTATAAATGTTCACACGCCGATGTAGCTGCATCCCAAAAAAATTAATAGTCATGTCTTGCCATAACGAAAGATGTTCATATGTGCAAAGGATTTTCACAAACATGACCGTGTAGTTTAGTAATACTGGAAAAAACAATGAAAACGAGGGGAGGAAGATTTCAATTGGGGTAGCACATACAAATTGCAAGGACGGCCCCTGATGCATGTCACACACAACATTTAATTCTGCTGCATATTTCATTTCACGTGGGGAAAAGTGCTCTGAACAATCAACTACCGTTCTCAAGTACTGATCATCATCCTAAACTCCCTGCACTAAAAACCTCGGTAGTCGATATGACCTTGTCCTCGGCGACCGGGGGAAGATGGACAAGACACTCTCGAGGGCCCTGGCGAGGTGGCCAAGAGAGTGCTGTGGAAAGACTGGTGAGCTCGGATATCCTCGCCTCGTCAGGATCGATGTTGTATTTCATCGTAGCACTCGTGCACCTGCAGAGGAACAGAGAAGCAAATAGTTCGTATGGGCATGTCGTCGAACAGATGGTGCGCGGGTTTGGGAAGTAGACGGGATGGGGAGGGCTGGGCATACAAATTCGCGGAGGTGAAGTATGTCGAGGAAGCGTTCGACGAGGAGGGCGTCGTACACGAAGATGTGGTCGCGGCCGCCGGCGGCATCGGAGCTCCATCTCCGCGGCGAAGAAGGGCACGCACGAACGAAGGAAGACGGCATCAGCCTCGCTCCAGTCCGTGATGAGCTTGCCACGGCGGACGCGGGGGGCGGCGGGGTGGAGAAGGGAAGCCAGCACTTGGCGTTCTGCTGCCTGATGAGGAAGGTGGTTGTCGAGGGTATGGCAGGCGGTCCAGGTCGGAGTAGGCCGGGATGCGGGAGTCGGCGGCGCCGGCGGGGAGCGGCAAGTTGAGGTCGAGGAGGCCGCGGTGAGCTTGGGGTGGGGTGGGGGTGCGGCAGTTGTCGGAGGTCTGCGCCGAGAGGAGGGCACTAGGAGGGGAAGGTCGTGGGAGAGGAGGCTCCACGGCGGCCATGGAGCTCAGGTCCACACCGGCGAGATCGATTTCGGCGGCTGGGTCGAAGATTTTTCCCCCTTTATTTTCTTTTCTTTTTTTATTGGAGTAGGTCGAAGAACTGGGGTAGATGACACACGGCTTACCATTATTGTTACTACTCAACAGCCTTTTTTTAGGGATATATACTCATTTTCGCACAATGTGGCAAATCGAAGTGGCATGTTCTGATGGCCTCATTCAGCACAATGTGTGATGTGTGATGTGTGATCAGGATCCTAAAACGGCTGGGCAAAAACAAAGTCTCCGTCTCGGTTTGAGCTCATACGATGTCAGCATGAATAGTAAAATCCAAAAAAATTCAAAAGAATTTGAATTTTTTTTGTTGGCAAAAAATTGACAAATGTTTTGAATGATTGCAAAGTTTCATCAGGGAATGGCATTCGTTTAAATCATGTCAAAAAACATAATTTATGCTCCAATACAAAAGTATTTTGCAGTGCTGATTTTTTTTACCACGACTTCCACGAATGTCATTCCCTCTTGAAACTTTATAAGAGCTCATACCATTCGTTAATGTTTGCCACAAAAATAATTCAGAATTTTTTGAAATTTTATCGCTTTTATGTATTTTACTGTTCATATTGAGATCATATGAGCCCAAATTGAGATGTAGACTTTCTAACACTTTTGTCACGAATGCAAAGGACATGCACATATATGTGTTGTTTTTCTGAACATTTTGATATCTTATTTTCATTCTCCGGAGTTAGTATCAATTCGTTATGAAGTTTTCAAAGTTATGGTCAAAGCGCAAAAGGATAAGAGGAGCAGACGAGCTTGGACAAAAATGAGGTTTTTTTTTTATTTAGGGGCAAACAAATGGGTGTGACACAACTAGTGGCTCAAATGTAACTATCCATATATAAATCAGCTGGACGAACCAAAAAAAATCTAAAGAAACGCATTGTCCTTTATTAGTAGATATAAATCGTTTAGATGTGATGCAAGCAAGAACGATGTGATGTGCCTGCTCACGCTCTTGTACATATAGCTCCAGGATGTCAATGTGATCATCCGAGGATCCTTGTTGCTTACAATATTTGATTTATGATCATATAATTGATTTGGTCCTTTTATTTGTTTGTTAGGTTATGTAACTGGTCCTCCTCTCCTTCGAGCAATGTGCATCCTCTTTGTCCTCTACGCCAAGCAGAGAAACATGGACCATGTCGTCTCCCTGGTAGTGCCTCGTCTATGTCCTCACCCCCAAGCAATGTAGCCTCAGCTCCACTTCCTCGCCTGATCAAAGTCGCCTACGTCGTATGCTTTATTGCACGAGCAACACTGCCTCCTCTACTTCTCAACCAACTATGAGATATCTTTGTTGTTTCTACCATTCAGCCCTTAATAATCTAGTAATGGGTACTATTATGGTATTGAATTTTGCAGTTACACTCAATTGTACAAATGTAGACATTATGTGCTGTAGTTTTGAAATTGTGTGATTAGTATGTTCTATGGCTTGAAGTGGATTCTAAGTCCATGGTCAGGGTAACAAAGCTGACCACAAGCAAGCTGGGGAGGTAATAAGTTTTGATCACCTCCTTTACCACTAGTCTACATATGACTACATTGGATGCTTCAAGCTCAATAGTCAAAAATTGTTATCGTCACAAGTGCACTGATAGATAAGCAACCAGAACTTTTGGGCAACATTATGTAGCTACGTTCTTCAAACTTTACCTCTCATCCTCTTGTTATGGAAGTGTGAGATGCAATGGGCAAGATATGTAGACACGGATCCTCTTTACACTTGATCCCAAGTCAACATGATATAAAGGGAGAGGCATCTGGCTTCATTCCACATGGTTTAGTAGATCATATTTTTTTATTGTATTACCAGAAGTGTTGTAATCATGTTTTTTAGGTATGGATTAGTTCTCAAATCATGAACTCTAGATTTGTGCCCCGACATGGTTATTGTGTTGACACGTGTGTTCTGAGCCCCGACAAGGTCCATTGATAATATGAACAAGATCGCAGATAATCCTGCATGTGCAACTTTTCTTTAGTTAATTGATATGATAATATATCACACAAATTAATAGCATTATTTGACAACTAGAAGGTAGCCAATGTGATAGATGTGCAATCAGGGATACATAGCTTACCTTGTGTTGTAGAGAGGTGGTGTCACTTTAGTATGGTAGCTCTCAAATCTTGTACTTGGAGCAACCACCCTGAGTTGTAGTTTAGTTATTGTTTTCACCTTATCCCTTTAACTTCCAAATTAATATGACATGCAAAGATTGTAATTGTACATGAATTTATTTCATCAGCTTAATGGTAGAAACTAAAAAGATGTGACAAAACAATGAGAAGTTGGCTTTGTCATAAATGAGCAACATTATTCCTGATTGGATATCACAAGCGAACGAGATTAGTTCCTCTCGAAGTCCAAAATTTTGCAAGCTTGGCAGTTGCTTTTTATGCGTGTGTGCTGGACTTGTCGGACTAGCTTCTACCATATTCGGAACAAAAAAAATGTCCATTTTTAATACATGTGATGGTCCTAATTATTTGCATGCTACTAGGATAAGTGCAAACAATTGGGTAAATAAATATTGAGGCAGGCTATCTGCCAGGAATGGTTGTAACTGTCGGCAATTGCATTTACTAGCACATAATTCTACCTTCTCGGAAAATACCTAACTGCCGAGAAATACGGGGCTCCCTGGCATTTCAATTGCTGGGAGATATGTAACTATTGGGAAATATATTCACCATCATACATTCGTGGGGCATATCTTACAGTTGGGAAAAATTATTTCCCGACAGTTTACTTGCCATTTTGAGTGTTTTTTCCTGAGAGTTTACTTTCCCTTTGAAGTGTATTTTCCCGGCATTTTTCGTGACCCTATATTAATGTTTTGGTGTAGTGCGCTGCATGAATAAGACCACCACAACCTCCCTAAATAGTAGCTCCTCGGCGGCTCGACACAAACGATGCCGGGAAGGCCACCGCCGCACATGCCAAGCCGCCGCTGCCTGCACGGGTTGTATCTTGCACCTGCACCCTGTGCAACTGCATGATGCCACCACCGCAACCCCAATACACCGCCCTCGTGCACTCTAAGCCACTAGAGCCCCACCACCGCCCGAGTGCCGCCAGCCTCCGAGTCCATCGCGCGACCCACTACCACCTTTGGAGGAAAAGTGTGCGGATGTTGCACTCGAGCCACGAGTGGTTCGTGGGCATATATATTTTTTAGATTAGGTTATATCTTATAAAACCAAAGCAACAAGGGTACCCAATATTTGCATAGTTATACTGCACACATCCCAAACAAGATAAACACGAGTAAAGACAATAGCATACGTAGATCGCAGGAAAGAAGACTTGTTAGTGCATTATTTACATCCCTATCAATATGGTAGAACTAAAAATCAAATGAACTAGAAATCCCAAAAAACCTCTGTCCTAGAATTGTTAGCGCATTTATTTGAACTAGCTAGGGTCAGAGGGCACTCTAACACCCATCAATTTGCATCCCTATCAATATGGTAGAAGTACATTATTAATGTTTTATTACTCTGCAGTTCGGATGATTTGTAGTGTACCCATGAGTAATTATAAGATGCATCATTTAGTTGTACTACTACTTTGTACTACTACTGAGATAATCTCCTTTTCAAAGAAAAAAAGTTGTACTACTAGTATTATTGAGATGCATATCATTCTAGTAGTAATCTAGAAGTAAAATAATAATTGGTCCAGCACAAACGAATTCCATGATAAATCCACATGGTTGGTGATTAAATTGTTGTAAACAGTACTGTCGTGCCCGTGTTGTGTGTTGACTCGCAGAGACCATGCAAAGACCAGCCCACGAACAATGCTACTAGGACCGTGCAAGTGCAATTGACACCAAGCCAGAAAAGGCAATGCTAGTAGTACAGTAGTATATTTTATTTTAATTAAAACAGTATATGTGGTTGCCTTCCAAAAAGCAATGCTAGTTCACCGATTTTAGCTCTTTTAGCTTCAGAAGAGTTCAGAGACGGAGCAGTATCTGTCTGTCAGGGGCAAAGGCAAACAACAGTGAGAAATCAATCCAGGAGTAGTATCTGTCTGTCAGCTCACTGCACCATTTTATACCCAACCAAAATGGATTGAGCGCGGCGACGAGGGAGGGGAGGGGGACGCCCTCCACGGCGGCTGCCCTCGTCGTCCATGGCATCACGGCTGCATGCGCGTGGTGCCTGCTGTGGATGTACCTCAAACAGGAAATCAGATCGGAGACACCAAAATGTATCGCTGATTTCGACTATATATCATCTTGTCTCGGTTTGGATTACAACCAACCAACCCAACTTGTTCAACATTCCGATCGATCTGATGAGCCAAATTACTCGACGGACTACTAGTACTACTAGACGACGGCAGAAGAAAATTCAGATCTGATCAAACTCGATCAACTACTAGTACTACTACTTGTCGACGGCACAAGGCGGAAGGGAACAGATAAGGCCTCCAAGTTGGCGGTGGAGAGCAGCGGGTCGCCGGGCGTCATCTCGAGCCTACTTGGTCGCGGTGGAGTCGCCGGCGTCGTCGTCGGGCAGGACGCCGAAGCTGTTGACGGGTGGGGAGATGCCGCGCGCGGGCAGCTCGACCGGCTCCTGGTCGCTGCCGCGGCCCTCGCGCAGCACGACCTGGACCTTGCGCGGCGCCGGGCGCTCCTTGACGGCGTCGATGGAGTCGAACCCGGGGGTCCCGCGCCTGGCCGGCGCGTCGGGGCGGGTGGAGCGGGCGTCGGGGATCGCGCGGGGAGGGCTCGGGGGCAGCTGAGACCCGCGCCGTCCGGCTTGCGCGGAAAGAAAGAGGCGGCGGTGGCATTTGCGTAGAGCGAGACGCCGTTTGCGAGTGAGGGGCGCCCAACCCTGACGGAGGAGGGTTACACTGGTCATTAATGCAACCAACGATCGTGCCCGCGCCTTGGGCGCAAAGAAAGCGCTCCGACGCCCCAAGGAGACATCTGGCCGTCCATCCCCGATAAGGGCGTGCCCCGTCCGTCCATCCTCCTGCCACCCCGCCTCTACCTATTGGAATGGGCCCACCACCTTCCCATTCCTCTCTCTATTTTATACCGTATTTATATTTAGGGGCTGTTCGGAATCGCTCCGCTCCACAACTCCCGGAGCAAAGTTAGTGAAGCTGTAGTTTAAAACTATGGAGTTGCCATTTAGCCGCTTCGCAGATTTCGGAAGCGAACCTTTACCGAACAGAGTCTTAGTATAGCAACTACGCTTCGGTTTTGTGACTTCTTGATGGGGACTCCTGTTTTTCAACTGCAGATGCGTTTCGCGTGTCCTAAACTAGACCAACAAACCCATTGCTTGCTTTTAGTTGAATGATGATGAAGTGTATCAGTGTCATGAATCTCACGCACTTTTCTACTGCCTACTACTACTTGTGTCGCTCATGTATTACAACATATATAGACCCCTCAAACCCTCTCTAAATGTTTTTAGGCACACAATCTGGTCACCGTCTGATCGCCCAATAAGACCCCTCACATATCTAGGCTTCCCAAACCTAACCCATATGTTGGGTGGATATAAGCGGACTCAATGTGTCTGCCATGTCGGAACAGTCTAGATCAGCTAAGTCCAGTGGCGGAGACAAAAGGGGCCAGGAACATCAAAGATGTAGTGCCAATTTGCCCGTTTACAGTGTAAAAATAAGTGATTATTTGCTCTTAAAAGCCTGTTTTCCAATGGCTTGGCCCTCCCCCACCTGTTTTATTAGCATTCGGCCCTACTGATAAAAAAATTTCTGGCTCCGTCATTGGCTCAGTCCAACCTCACATACACCCCACTTCATCACCACGACCAAATCCTAGACCACTGTTGACCGCTACGCTCACACCCCAATTCGTCTGCTCCCCTCCCTGCGCCACCATAGCCGACTCTAGCAACAAGTTCAACCCCTTCGACTCCCCATGGAGGAATTCAACTCCACCTCACATAACAAGGAGCTCGCCATTTGCATTGCCCTCCGCCAACCGCAGATGGATAGCAGCTCGAGCTCGAGCTCCACACCCGCCCATGTGGCCTGGCAGGCAAGATCAAGCTCCGCGTGTGACCACATCAGCCTGTCGTGCTCCGCGGATGTCACCTCCAACCCCTCATCTGGCACATCAGCGTTGGGTGCTTGTGCTCGCACCGCTGAGCCTGTGGCTCCCGAATCGGAGGCACGGGGCAGCTGGCCGTGTGAGGCAAAGCTGCCCTAAACCCTAAAGCCTGTCATGTTGCCCTCCTCCTCAAAGGATGACCTCCTTCGCGACATCATCCGCCGGTCCTTCACCTTGGTGGAGATAGATGTTCGCCACAACTGCAAAAATGTCAAGGCATTGCGGCTCGGCATCGAGGAGTCTAAGAGGCTTTCCCGGTAGAGGGTGTCGAACATGGAGAATGCTGCACGCCGCGCCAAGGAGTAGTCTCGCGACACCCGACATATGGCTGGACTCCTCTTGCATCCACATCCTCGTTCGATGACGACACCACCACTGACAACGACGACACACCTCCGGTCATGGACAACAACGCCGACGAGTACTACCGCTGCTCCAGACACGCCAAGGGAACGACCCGACGAGGAAGTGGTGATTTCTACATGTATCTACTAGTATCTAGTTCTAGATCATATTTTGCTATTGAACAATCTATGTCTGTTTCTATGTTGAACTCACTACCTCTAGTTTTATGTTGAACTTATTGTGTCCAACAACGGCGGAGCTATG
>NC_057800.1:16667538-16670425 GCF_018294505.1 Triticum aestivum
TTCCACATGCCGGTCTACTCCGTGGCCACCCCCTGCAGCTTTGGGAAATGCTCATCGGCATGATTGCTTTCATCACACACGCACACATTTCAGGTTCAGCTGCTTGCCCTCTATTTCCCAGCCATGCTCGCGCACGTCTACTCGCCTCTGTCCACGAACCAGGCAACCAGCCACCCTGCCGGCTGCCCGCACTCCCTTGACGCTGACGCCAGCTAGAAACTCGCCCTGATCCATGCACGGCTGGCGAACACTACTGGGCCGAGGATGGGGAACAAGGGCACGCCTATGACCGTCGTCTTCGGCTCTTCACCACTGGTCTGGCCCCCCCATAGATTCTTGTCAAGCTCCGCCACTGGTGTCCAATCCAATCAATGTTATGTATATGTTAATCTACGCTGTGCTATTTTCACGTCACATGAATTGCATGGATTTGGGGGTTTCCATATGAGGGAGAAATATGCGGACGCGGGTATTTGAGAGGTGGCCAAGCGCCGTGCAGGGACGACCAATTTTGGTGTTTTGACCCTTTCTTGAAAGTTAAGCCAGATCTGACCCTGGTTCATTTTTTTAGGATTTGACCTTTTTTCTACCGTCAAGTCGATGGTGGTAGGGTATACCAGCCTACCGCCAAGGCCCCCGGCGGTACGCAACTTATCCACATCAACGCATTGCAGCCCTACCGCCAAACAGGCCGGCGCTAGTCTGTGCAACCCTACCGCCGAGGTGCCCGACGGTAGGAGGGTACAAGCACTCACTAGTAGAAAAAAGGCCATTTGTCCCGGTTCGTAAGGGCCATTTGTCCCGGTTCCCGAACCAGGACTAAAGGGTCGGTACTAAAGCCCTCGGCCTTTAGTCCCGGTTCTTACACGAACCCAGACAGATGGGTCTCCACGTGGCCGATGCGGCAAGCCCAGGCAGGAGGCCCTTTGGTCCCGGTTGGTGGCACCAACCAGGACCAATCGGCATCCACGCGTCAACTGTTCAGGGGCTAGGGTTTTTGTTTTTTTCTGAAGGGGAGGGATTTGGGGGTTTTGTATGGTTAATTAAGGTGTTTCATATATTGTGTTAGGTAGCTAATTAATTAATAGAGAGAAGTGTCCTCTCGTATCTCCATGCTTGGTCAACGCTACGTACTATACGTATAGAGAGCACTCGACACGCTAGCTAGTAAGGAAAATGAAGGAAACAGAAGATCATCATGAACATATGCATACAGAGAGAAGTGATATCGACCTCTCCTTCTCCGAGAGATTGGTCGAACAACATGTTTTCGTATATCTATCCGACGCTACTGGCTACATATATACAATATAAGATCTCTTACAATATAATCCTCTAATTATATATGAACACAGGGTCCACATAGTATTCTCCGTCTTTATCGATCACGTGATCAAGAAAGAATGCCGCCAATTCCTCTTGAATTCCTCGCATGCGATCTGGTGCTAGGAGTTCATCCCGCATCCGAAACATCTAATTTGAAGAAGGTGGTCAATACATATATATGAATGAATGAAACTCAACACAAAAGATGGTAATAAAGTAAAATTCTGAATATTATTGCTTACGCACTTCATATTGTTTTTTAGTGTAGCCCCGCTCACAGGTCGTGTGGCGGATGGACTCACAAACGTAGTATCCACAGTAATTATTTCCGGCTTCCTGCCACAACCACTTTACAAGAAATAGAGGCCAATCGAACTGATAAGCAAGCATGCTAAATAGTATTGATGAAACTAGCACTTGAATCACTAGGAGATGCGCGGAACATGCTAGTAGTACTTACTTTCGGGTGTTTATATTCAAGCTTCTTCGGCAGTCCCGGAGCTTTTGAGGTAAAAAAATTTCAAACCCTGCCAGACAAAGAAAACAATTACTTGATATCAGGAAGTGAACAAAGTTGCCGATATGGTGCGATAATGATCGATTTAACTTACTTCTCGAGAATTTGAGTCATGTCCGCATAGTCCTTGGGATCTTTTCGTCTCGAGTCTAAGACGGTTACTAGTCCCTGCTCGAGCTTAATCTCTAGGAGAATATATTGGAACCTGCGCACGCATGCATAACTCATCAATTACATTACTATAACCTCGAGTAATAAGGGAAACCGAATATGCACAAGAAAGTAACACTGACTTGAATTTGTAAGGAAGAGTATTATAGCTTTGTTTTGATTTAATACCAACGATCGTAGCAAGTTGGCCTTGGTATCTTTTTTCTGAAATTCAACCGAATATGCATCTATGATATTTGTGTTAATGAACCCAATATCACCGATTTGTCTTTTCTTAATTCGGCGATCTTCAATCTGCATAATATAGTGAGGATAATTATAAATACACGCAATGAAAGAGCTGACCTATATATAGAGACTTAATGACAAAAGTAGTACTTATAGACAGTAGCAAGTGACTGTTAATTTATCGAGGGCCTTCTGATTGAAAAACTGGCAGAACTCCTCAAATGGAACATTCAACGGATAAGTTCCAACAAGGTCATGCTCCTCTTTAACTCTCAGCGTCAAAGTATTCGTCCCCCCAGACTCTCTGCAGGTTTTCATGTACCAATCATGGAATCTTCGCATCGTTGTTGTTAGAGACCTTTCATCTTTGACGAGAGGCTTCCCGTACTCATATATGTGTTCGTCCACCTCCAAGAATTCATAATGTACATCGGCGGGCAGGTAATCTTCAAGATTGTTATAACTGGGCACCATCCTCGAATCATTAGCGATGATATCGCTGGACACCTTGAGCGGGTGGCCTCGACAACGCTTCAACGATATGGAATGGCCTCGACGACAACACTCATTTAACTTGGTAAATTTGGGTGGCCTCGAGAGAGTTTGTCGGGTAGGGGCACGGCGGGAGGGGGTAGGAGACCAACA
>NC_057800.1:16670792-16671577 GCF_018294505.1 Triticum aestivum
GACGACATACGACGACCCCTCGACCCTTGAACCCTCGGCGACCCTCCACCCCTGGGTGACCCTCGACCATCTACCCTAGCTAGTTCCCGACCCTCGCCCCTCGAACCCTCGGCGACCCCTCCCCCCTCCCCCTCCCCCCCTCATGTCGAAGTTATTGGGGAGGGGGTATATCGATAACGACATACCCGATAGAAAATAAGAAAAGGAAGAAGAAGAAAAATAAGAAGAAAAAAAGAGGAGAAGAAGAAAGGAATAGAGGAGAAGAAGAAAAAAAATAGAAGAATTCTATTTTTTCTTCTTCTCCTCTATTCCTTTCTGCTTCTCCTCTTTTTTTTCCTTTTTTCCTATTCTTATTTATTTCTCCTCTTCTTCTCTTTTTTCTTTTCCCTATTCCTAAACTAAACATAAACTAAAATAATCCTAAAACTAAACGAAACTTCTCCTCCTCCCTTTTTATTTCTTCTTCTTCTTCTTCTTTTTCATCCTAAAACTTTATGAACAAAATTACAACAGAAAAAACAATAAAAATTCTATGAACAAAATAAAAATTCTATGAACAAAATTACAACAGAAAAAAATCATAATTTTTTTATAAAAAATGACATATTCTTTGCATGTGAATATACAAACATTTGCATATTCTACAATAATATCATCAAAAAATCTATGAACAGAAAAAAATCCTAACTTTTGCATATCAACATACATACAACATCATCATCATCATCTAGTACTACTACAATATGAACAAAAAAATAAATATATATGTGAACAGGGAGCCTGCT
>NC_057800.1:16671813-16684165 GCF_018294505.1 Triticum aestivum
CCTGCTTCGTCGTCGGCGTTGGGGCGAGCGGCGGCGTTGGGGCGGGCGCGCGGCGGCGTTGGGGCGCAGGGGAGAAGGGGGAGAGGAGGGGGAACGACATGGTGAGGCGCTCACAGTGCAGGCGAGCGGCGGCGAGGTCGGGGCAGGGCGCTCGGCGTGCGCGACGGCGAGGTCGGGCCAGGGCGCTCGGCGTGCGCGGCGGCGAGGTCGGGCCAGGCAGCGCGGCAAGGTCGGGGCAGGGCTCGGCGACAACGAGGTCGGGGAAAGGCGCATCGAGGTCGGGGCAGGGTGCGGCGAGGCAGGGGTAACGGCGGCAGCGACGACAGAGACGGCGGACGGGGGTGCGCGGCAGCCTGGCGGTGTTGATGTCGTCGGCATCTTCGGGGCGGAACTGCGAGATGAGAAGTGAAAATTTTCACAAGGCATGCTTATATACCCAGAGCATTGGTTCCGGTTCATAGCACAAACCGGGACTAATGCACCCTTTAGTGCCGGTTGGTGGTTTGTACCACCAACCATGACCAAAGGTCAGTTTTCGGCAGCCCAAAGGGCGGGAAGCGGCGGCCTTTGGTTCCGGTTGGTGGCACCAACCGGTACCATAGGCCTCGTGTTTCCCGTGGCCATAACTTTAGTCCCACCTTGCTAGTTGAGAGGGGTGCGTACTGGTTTTTAAGCCCCACTGCCGCACCCCTCTCGAGCTCCTCTCGATTGCAGGCTTACGGGCTTAATTGTCACTGAGATGGCTGATAGGCCTACTGGGCCTTCTGCGGTCCTGAATCCTGGCCCATGGTAGGATTTCTAGTCCTATTCAGGCATGGTGGCCCAGTAGTTGGCACTTTTTTTATTTTTTTGTTGCTTTATTTATTTTATTTTGTTTCTACTTACAACAAAAAACTTATTGTTGCTATTTTTATTTATTTTAGTTTTATAAAGTTTATTTTGTTTCTACTTCTTTATTTTATAAAAGTTCATTTTATTTTATTTTATTTTATTTCTACTTATTTATTGTATTAAATTTTAATTTGTTTTATTTTGTTTCTACTTATTTATTTTATTAGAGTTTATTTTATTTTGTTTTGTTTCTACTTATTTATTAAAGTTTATTTTGTTTCTTTCTGCTTTCCATGTTTTAAACAGAAAATACTTTGATAATTTCAGTGGCATGCATTTTATATAATTTTAGTTTAAAAATACTAGAGGTTTATAAAAGCTTTTTAGTTCATTGCTTTTGCTATTAGAGTTTCATAAAAAAATAGTTAATTTTCTGTTTGCATGGTATCATCATTTCATCCACATAGTATGTGCAAGAAAGTAGAGAGGGTTACGGCAAAAACTGGATGCACTTCGTGTACAAAACGGACAATCTCTTTCGAAGTATGAGGGTTTCATACGGAAACTCGTCTGTTACAAAGGGATTTCATGTTTTTGACTTGTTTGAACTCCATAGTTTTTCTGTGTTCAAAATGCACCATTCAAAGCCACATCATCAATTTTCAACTCTTCTGACTTCATTTGTTATTTTTCATGCATTTACTAATTATTTTGAGCTATAAGACCCTGAAATTAAAAGCATTTCAAATGAACTCTCAAAAGGTTGAAAGTTGGCATGGTATCATCATTTCACACACATAGCATGTGCAAGAAAGTAGAGAGGGTTATGGCAAAAACTGGATGCACTTCTTGTACAACACGGACAATCTCTTTCGAAGCCACATCATCAATTTAGTACATTCAAAATGGACCATTCAAAGCCACATCATTAATTTTGTA
Source organism: Triticum aestivum (assembly GCF_018294505.1). Taxonomy (NCBI): domain Eukaryota; kingdom Viridiplantae; phylum Streptophyta; class Magnoliopsida; order Poales; family Poaceae; genus Triticum; species Triticum aestivum. The sequence continues at coordinate 16,673,584 of NC_057800.1, forward strand.
CATATAGCTCTCATGAATAGATAAGTGACCAAATTAATACAAGTTCATCATCACATTAAAAACAAAGTACATACATAGTTCTCATTGAACAACATATATAGCCCTCCAGAGCATCTAGTTAGACCATACATTGAAACTATGTAAAACCTTTCAATGCAACAACAAATGCGATCATAATCACAACCAAGGTAAAAATTGATCCAACAGCATAATCATACCAAGCGTCGGTATGAATGGCATATTTTCTAGTCTTTCTAATCTTCAACCGCATTGCATCCATCTTGATCTTGTGATCATCGACGACATCCGCAACATGCAACTCCAATATCATCTTCTCCTCCTTAATTTTTTTTATTTTTTCCTTCAACTAAATTGTTTTCTTCATAAACTAAATTTAACCTCTCGATGATACGTCTCCAACGTATCTATAATTTTTGATTGTTCCATGCTATTATATTATCAACCTTGGATGTTTTATATGCATTTATATGCTATTTTATATGATTTTTGGGACTAACCTATTAACCCAGAGCCCAGTGCCAGTTTCAGTTTTTCCCTTGTGTCAGTGTTTCGCAGAAAAGGAATATCAAACAGAGTCCAAACGGAATGAAACCTTCGGAAAAGATATTTTTGGAAAGAAAGCAATACAGGAGACTTGGAGTGCACGTCAGGGGATTAATGAGGAGAGCACGAGGCAGGGGGTGCGCCCACCCCCCTGGGCGCGCCCTCCACTCTCATGGGCCCCTGCTACCTCTTGAGCACTGCGTTGGTTTTCCTCGAAGAGGAAGAGATGATGGAGCAAAGTAGCGTAAGTATTTTCCTCAGTTTTTTAGAACCAAGGTATTAATCCAGTAGGAGGCTACGCACGAGTCCCTCGTACCTGCACAAAACAAATAAATCCTCGCAACCAACGCAAATAGGGGTTGTCAATCCCTTCTTGGCCACTTACGAGAGTGAGATCTGATAGATATGATAAGATAATATTTTTGGTATTTTTATGATAAAGATGCAAAGTAAAATAAAAGCAAAGTAAAAGCAAAAGGAAATAACTAGGTATTGGTAGATTAATATGATGAAGATAGACTCGGGGGCCATAGGTTTCACTAGTGGCTTCTCTCGAGAGCATAAGTATTCTACGGTGGGTGAACAAATTACTGTTGAGCAATTGACAGAATTGAGCATAGTTATGAGAATATCTAGGTATGATCATGTATATAGGCATCACGTCCAAGACAAGTAGACCGACTCCTGCCTGCATCTACTACTATTACTCCACTCATCGACCGCTATCCAACATGCATCTAGAGTATTAAGTTAATGAAAACAGAGTAACGCCTTAAGCAAGATGACATGATGTAGAGGGATAAACTCATGCAATATGATGAAAACCCCATCTTGTTATCCTCGATGGAAACAATACAATACGTGCCTTGCTGCCCCTACTGTCACTGGGAAAGGACACCGCAAGATTGAACCCAAAGCTAAGCACTTCTCCCATTGCAAGAAAGATCAATCTAGTAGGCCAAACCAAACTGATAATTCGAAGAGACTTGCAAAGATAACCAATCATACATTAAAGATTCAGAGAAGGTTCAAATATTATTCATAGATAGACTTGATCATAAACCCACAATTCATCGGTCTCAACAAACACACCGCAAAAAGAAGATTACACAGAATAGATCTCCACAAGAGAGGGGGAGAGATTTGTATTGAGATCCAAAAAGAGAGAAGAAGCCATCTAGCTACTAACCATGTACCCGTAGGTCTGAAGTAAACTACTCACACTTCATCGGAGGGCTATGGTGTTGATGTAGAAGCCCTCCGTGATCGATGCCCCCTCCGGCGGAGCTCCGGAATAGGCGCCAAGATGGGATCTCGTGGATACAGAAAGTTGCGGTGGTGGAATTAGGTATTTGGCTCCGTATCTGATCGTTTGGGGGTACGTACGTATATATAGGAGGAAGGAGTACGTCGGTGGAGCAACAGGGGGTCCACGAGGGTGGAGGGCGCGCCTAGGGGAGGCAGGCGCGCCCCCCTACCTCGTGGCCTCCTCTTTTGTGTGTTGACGCAGGGTCCAAGTCTCCCGGGTCATGTTCGTTGAGAAAATCATGTTCCCGAAGGTTTCATTCCGTTTGGACTCCGTTTGATATTCCTTTTCTTCGAAACCCTAAAATAGGCAAAAAACAGCAATTCTGGGCTGGGCCTCCGGTTAATAGGTTAGTCCCAAAAATAATATAAAAGTGGATAATAAAGCCCAATAATGTCCAAAACAGTAGATAATATAGCATGGAGCAATAAAAAATTATAGATACGTTGGAGACGTATCAGCCCCTCGTGGCCCCCTGATGTATTTCTTCCGCCTATATATATATATATATATATATATATATATATATATATATATATATATATATCCATATACCCTTAAACTATCGGGGAGCAGAATAGATCGGGAGTTCCGCCGCCAGAAGCCTCCGTAGCCACCGAAAACCAATCTAGACCCGTTCCGGCACTCTGCCGGAGGGGGAATCCCTCTCCGGTGGCTATCTTCATCATCCTGGTGCTCTCCATGATGAGGAGGGAGTAGTTCTCCCTCGGGGATGAGGGTATGTACCAGTAGCTACATGTTTGATCTCTCTCTCTCGTGTTCTTGAGGTGGCACAATCTTGATGTATCGCGAGCTTTGCTATTATAGTTGGATCTTATGATGTTTCTCCCCCCTCTACTCTCTTGTAATCGATTGAGTTTTCCCTTTGAAGTTATCTTATTGGATTGAGTCTTTAATGATTTGAGAACACTTGATGTATGTCTTGCGTGGGATACCCTTGGTGACAATGGGGTATTCTATTGATCCACTTGATGTATGTTGTGGTGATCAACTTGCGGGTTCCGTGACCTTGGGAATCTATGCATAGGGGTTGGCACACGTTTTCGTCTTGACTCTCCGGTAGAAAATTTTGGGCACGCTTTGAAGTTCTATGTGTTGGTTGAATAGATGAATCTAAGATTGTGTGATGCATATCGTATAATCATACCCACGGATACTTGAGGTGACAGTGGAGTATCTAGGTGACATTAGGGTTTTGGTTGATTTGTGTCTTAAGGTGTTATTCTAGTACGAACTCTAGGGCTGTTTGTGACACTTATAGGAATAGTGTTGGGTAACGTAGTAATTTCAAAATTTTCCTACACACACGCAAGATCATGGTGATGCATAGCAACGAGAGGGGAGAGTGTGATCTACATACCCTAGTAGATCGCAGCGGAAGCGTTGACGCAACGTAGAGGAAGTAGTCGTACGTCTTCCCGATCCGACTGATCCAAGCACCGTTACTCCGGCACCTCCGAGTTCTTAGCACACGTACAACTCGATGACGCTCCCCGGGCTCCGATCCAGCAAAGCTTCGGGGATGAGTTCCGTCAGCACAACGACGTGGTGATGATGATGATGTTCCACCGACGCAGGGCTTTGCCTAAGCACTACAACGATATAACCGAGGTGGAATATGGTGGAAGGGGGCACCGCACACGGCTAAGGAACTATCACGAGGATCAACTTGTGTGTCCTAGGGTGCCCCCTTGCCTCCGTATATAAAGGATCCAAGGGGGGGGGTGCGGCCGGCCCTATGGAGGCGCGCAGGAGGAGTCCTACTCCTACCGGGAGTAGGACTCCCCTCCCCTTTTCCTTGTCCAAGTAGGAGAGGTGGAAGGAGAGGCGGAAAGGGGGGGCGCCGCCCCTCCCTCCTTGTCCAATTTGGACTAGGGGGAGAGGGGGCGCGCGGCCTGCCCTGGCAGCCCCTTCCTCTTCTCCACTTTAGGCCCATGAGGCCCATTAACCCCCCGGGGGGTTCCGGTAACCCCTCGGTACTCCGGGGTTATCCGAAACTTCTCCGGAACGCTTCCGGTGTCCGAATATAGTCATCCAATATATCAATCTTTATGTCTCGACCATTTCGAGACTCCTCGTCATGTCCGTGATCACATCCGGGACTCCGAACTAACTTCGGTACATCAAAATGCATAAACTCATAATAACTGTCATCGTAACGTTAAGCGTGCGGACCCTACGGTTCGAGAACAATGTAGACATGACCGAGACACATCTCTGGTCAATAACCAATAGCGGGACCTGGATGCCCATATTGGCTCCTACATATTCTACGAAGATCTTTATCGGTCAGACCGCATAACAACATACGTTGTTCCCTTTGTCATCGGTATGTTACTTGCCCGAGATTCGATCGTCGGTATCCAATACCTAGTTCAATCTCGTTAGCAGCAAGTCTCTTTACTCGTTCCGTAATACATCATCTCGCAACTAACTCATTAGTTGCAATGCTTGCAAGGCTTATGTGATTTGCATTACCGAGAGGGCCCAGAGATACCTCTCCGACAATCGGAGTGACAAATCCTATTCTCGAAATACGCCAACCCAACATCTACCTTTGGAGACACCTGTAGAGCTCCTTTATAATCACCCAGTTACGTTGTGACGTTTGGTAGCACACAAAGTGTTCATCCGGCAAACAGGAGTTGCATAATCTCATAGTCATAGGAACATGTATAAGTCATGAAGAAAGCAATAGCAACATACTAAACGATCGGGTGCTAAGCTAATGGAATGGGTCATGTCAATCAGATCATTCACCTAATGATGTGATCCCGTTAATCAAATAACAACTCTTTGTTCATGGTTAGGAAACATAACCATCTTTGATTAACGAGCTAGTCAAGTAGAGGCATACTAGTGACACTCAGTTTGTCTATGTATTCACACATGTATTATGTTTCCGGTTAATACAATTCTAGCATGAATAATAAACATTTATCATGATATAAGGAAATAAATAATAACTTTATTATTGCCTCTAGGGCATATTTCCTTCAGTCTCCCACTTGCACTAGAGTCAATAATCTAGATTACACAGTAATGATTCTAACACCCATGGAGTCTTGGTGCTGATCATGTTTTGCTCGTGGAAGAGGCTTAGTCAACGGGTCTGCCACATTCAGATCCGTATGTATCTTGCAAATCTCTATGTCTCCCACCTGGACTAGATCCCGGATGGAATTGAAGCGTCTCTTGATGTGCTTGGTTCTCTTGTGAAATCTGGATTCCTTTGCCAAGGCAATTGCACCAGTATTGTCACAAAAGATTTTCATTGGATCCGATGCATTAGGTATGACACCTAGATCGGATATGAACTCCTTCATCCAGACTCCTTCATTTGCTGCTTCCGAAGCAGCTATGTACTCCGCTTCACATGTAGATCCCACTACGACGCTTTGTTTAGAACTGCACCAACTGACAGCTCCACCGTTTAATGTAAACACGTATCCGGTTTGCGATTTAGAATCGTCCGGATCAGTGTCAAAGCTTGTATCAACGTAACCTTTTACGATGAGCTCTTTGTCACCTCCATATACGAGAAACATATCCTTAGTCCTTTTCAGGTATTTCAGGATGTTCTTGACCGCTGTCCAGTGATCCACTCCTGGATTACTTTGGTACCTCCCTGCTAAGCTTATAGCAAGGCACACATCAGGTCTGGTACACAGCATTGCATACATGATAGAGCCTATGGCTGAAGCATAGGGAACATCTTTAATTTTCTCTCTATCTTCTGCAGTGGTCGGGCATTGAGTCTGACTCAACTTCACACCTTGCAACACAGGCAAGAACCCTTTCTTTGCTTGATCCATTTTGAACTTTTTCAAAATCTTGTCAAGGTATGTGCTTTGTGAAAGTCCAATTAAGCGTCTTGATCTATCTCTATAGATCTTTATGCCTAATATGTAAGCAGCTTCACCGAGGTCTTTCATTGAAAAACTCTTATTCAAGTATCCCTTTATGCTATCCAGAAATTCTATATCATTTCCAATCAGTAATATGTCATCCACATATAATATCAGAAATGCTACAGAGCTCCCACTCACTTTCTTGTAAATACAGGCTTCTCCGAAAGTCTGTGTAAAACCAAATGCTTTGATCACACTATCAAAGCGTTTATTCCAACTCCGAGAGGCTTGCACCAGTCCATAAATAGATCGCTGGAGCTTGCACACTTTGTTAGCTCCCTTTGGATCAACAAAACCTTCCGGTTGCATCATATACAACTCTTCTTCCAGAAATCCATTTAGGAATGCAGTTTTGACATCCATCTGCCAAATTTCATAATCATAAAATGCGGCAATTGCTAACATGATTCGGACAGACTTAAGCATCGCTACGGGTGAGAAGGTCTCATCGTAGTCAACCCCTTGAACTTGTCGAAAACCTTTTGGGACAAGTCGAGCTTTGTAGACAGTAATATTACCGTCAGCGTCAATCTTCTTCTTGAAGATCCATTTATTCTCAATTGCTTGCCGATCATTGGGCAAGTCAACCAAATTCCATACTTTGTTCTCATACATGGATCCCATCTCAGATTTCATGGCTTCAAGCCATTTTGCGGAATCTGGGCTCACCATCGCTTCTTCATAGTTCGTAGGTTCATCATGATCAAGTAGCATGACTTCTAGAACAGGATTACCGTACCACTCTGGCGCGGATCTCACTCTGGTTGATCTACAAGTTTCAGTAGTATCTTGTCCTGAAGTTTCATGATCATTATCATTATCTTCCTCACTAACTGGTGTAGGTGTCACTCAAATAGTTTTCTGTGATGCACTACTTTCCAATAAGGGAGTAGGTACAGTTACCTCGTCAAGTTCTACTTTCCTCCCACTCACTTCTTCCGAGAGAAACTCCTTCTCCAGAAAGTTTCCGAATTTAGCATTAAAAGTCTTGCCTTCGGATCTGTGATAGAAGGTGTATCCAATAGTTTCCTTTGGATATCCTATGAAGACACATTTCTCCGATTTGGGTTCGAGCTTATCAGGTTGAAGCTTTTTCACATAAGCATCGCAGCCCCAAACTTTCAGAAACGACAATTTTGGTTTCTTGCCAAACCACAGTTCATAAGGCGTCGTCTCAACGGATTTTGATGGTGCCCTATTTAACGTGAATGCGGCCGTCTCTAGAACGTATCCCCAAAATGATAGCGGTAAATCAGTAAGAAACATAATTGATTGTACCATATCTAGTAAAGTACGATTATGACGTTCGGATACACCATTACGCTGTGGTGTTCCGGGTGGCGTGAGTTGCGAAACTATTCCACAATTTTTCAAATGTACACCAAACTCGTAACTCAAATATTCTCCTCCACGATCAGATCGTAGAAACTTTATCTTCTTGTTACGATGATTTTCAACTTCACTCTGAAATTCTTTGAACTTTTCAAATGTTTCAGACTTATGTTTCATTAAGTAGATATACCCATATCTGCTTAAGTCATCTGTGAAGGTGAGAAAATAACGATATCCGCCACGAGCCTCAATATTCATCGGACCACATACATCTGTATGTATGATTTCCAACAAATCTGTTGCTCTCTCCATAGTACCGGAGAACGGTGTTTTAGTCATCTTGCCCATGAGGCACGGTTCGCAAGTACCAAGTGATTCATAATCAAGTGGTTCCAAAAGTCCATCAGTATGGAGTTTCTTCATGCGCTTTACACCGATATGACCTAAATGGCAGTGCCACAAATAAGTTGCACTATCATTATCAACTATGCATGTTTTGGCTTCAACATTATGAATATGTGTATCACTACTATCGAGATTCAATAAGAATGGACCACTCTTCAAGGGTGCATGACCATAAAAGATATTACTCATATAAATAGAACAACCATTATTCTCTGATTTAAATGAATAACCGTCTCGCATTAAACAAGATCCAGATATAATGTTCATGCTCAACGCCGGCACCAAATAACAATTATTTAGGTCTAATATTAATCCTGAAGGTAGATGTAGAGGTAGCGTGCCGACCGCGATCACATCGACTTTGGAACCGTTTCCCACGCGCATCGTCACCTCGTCCTTTGCCAGTGTTCGCTTAATCCGTAGTCCCTGTTTCGAGTTGCAAATATTAGCAACAGAACCAGTATCAAATACGCAGGTGCTACTGCGAGCTCTAGTAAGGTACACATCAATAACATGTATATCACATATACCTTTGTTCACCTTGCCATCCTTCTTATCCGCCAAATACTTGGGGCAGTTCCGCTTCCAGTGACCAGTCTGCTTGCAGTAGAAGCACTCAGTTTTAGGCTTAGGTCCAGACTTGGGTTTCTTCTCCTGAGCAGCAACTTGCTTGCCGTTCTTCTTGAAGTTCCCCTTCTTCTTCCCTTTGCCCTTTTTCTTGAAACTAGTGGTCTTGTTGACCATCAACACTTGATGCTCCTTCTTGATTTCTACCTCCGCAGCTTTCAGCATTGCGAAGAGCTCGGGAATAGTCTTATTCATCCCTTGCATATTATAGTTCACCACGAAGCTCTTGTAGCTTGGTGGCAGTTATTGGAGAATTCTGTCAATGACGCAATCGTCCAGAAGATTAACTCCCAATTGAATCAAGTGATTATTATACCCAGACATTTTGAGTATATGCTCACTGACAGAACTGTTCTCCTCCATATTGCAGCTATAGAACTTATTGGAGACTTCATATCTCTCAATCCGGGCATTTGCTTGAAATATTAACTTCAACTCCTGGAACATCTCATATGCTCCATGATATTCAAAACGTCGTTGAAGTCCCGATTCTAAGCCGTAAAGCATGGCACACTGAACTATCGAGTAGTCATCAGCTTTGCTCTGCCAGACGTTCATAACATCTGGTGTTGCTCCAGCAGCAGGCCTAGCACCCACCGGTGCTTCCAAGACGTAATTCTTCTGTGCAGCAATGAGGATAATCCTCAAGTTACCGACCCAGTCCGTGTAATTGCTACCATCATCTTTCAACTTTGCTTTCTCAAGGAACACATTAATATTCAACGGAACAACAGCACGAGCCATCTATCTACAATCAAACATAAACAAGCAAGATACTATCAGGTACTAAGTTCATGATAAATTTAAGTTCAATTAATCAAATTATTTAAGAACACCCACTTAGATAGACATCCCTCTAATCCTCTAAGTGATCACGTGATCCAAATCAACTAAACCATGTCCGATCATCACGTGAGATGGAGTAGTTTCATTGGTGAACATCACTATGTTGATCATATCTACTATATGATTCACGGTCGACCTTTCGGTCTCCGTGTTCCGAGGCCATATCTGTATATGCTTGGCTCGTCAAGTATAACCTGAGTATTCCGCGTGTGCAACTGTTTTGCACCCGTTGTATTTGAACGTAGAGCCTATCACACCCGATCATCACGTGGTGTCTCAGCACGAAGAACTTTCGCAACGGGGCATACTCAGGGAGAACACTTCTTGATAATTTTAGTGAGAGATCATCTTATAATGCTACTGTCAATCAAAGCAAGATAAGATGCATAAAAGATAAACATCACATGCAATCAATATAAGTGATATGATATGGCCATCATCATCTTGTGCCTGTGATCTCCATCTCCGAAGCACCGTCATGATCACCATCGTCACCGGCGCGACACCTTGATCTCCATCGTACCATCGTTGTCGTCTCGCCAATCTTATGCTTCCACGACTATCGCTACCGCTTAGTGATAAAGTAAAGCATTACATCGTGATTGCATTGCATACAATAAAGCGACAACCATATGGCTCCTGCCAGTTGCCGATAACTTGGTTACAAAACATGATCATCTCATACAATAAACTTTAGCATCATGTCTTGACCATATCACATCACAACATGCCCTGCAAAAACAACTTAGACGTCCTCTACTTTGTTGTTGCAAGTTTTACGTGGCTCCTACGGGCTTAAGCAAGAACCAATCTCACCTACGCATCAAAACCACAACGATAGTTTGTCAAGTTGATGCCGTTTTAACCTTTGCAAGGACCGGGCGTAGCCACACTCGGTTCAACTAAAATTGGAGAAACAGTCACCCGCAAGCCACCTTTGTGCAAAGCACGTCGGGAGAACCGGTCTCGCGTAAGCGTACGCGTAATGTCGGTCTGTGCCGCTTCATCCAACAATACCGCCGAACCAAGGTATGACATGCTAGTAGGCAGTATGACTTATATCGCCCACAACTCACTTGTGTTCTACTCGTGCATATAACATCAAACCATAAAACCTAGGCTTGGATGCCACTGTTGGGTAACGTAGTAATTTCAAAATTTTCCTACGCACACGCAAGATCATGGTGATGCATAGCAACGAGAGGGGAGAGTGTGATCTACGTACCCTAGTAGATCGCAGCGGAAGCGTTGACGCAACATAGATGAAGTAGTCGTACGTCTTCCCGATCCGACCGATCCAAGCACCGTTACTCCGGCACCTCCGAGTTCTTAGCACACGTATAGCTCGATGACGCTCCCCGGGCTCATATCCAGCAAAGCTTCGGGGATGAGTTTCGTCAGCACAAAGGCGTGGTGACGATGATGATGTTCCACCGACGCAGGGCTTCGCCTAAGCACTACAACGATATAACCGAGGTGGAATATGGTGGAAGGGGGCACCGCACACGGCTAAGGAACGATCACGAGGATCAACTTGTGTGTCCTAGGGTGCCCCCTTGCCTCTGTATAT